>NC_069499.1:289055016-289066578 GCF_027579735.1 Bombina bombina | reverse complement strand
GCCCCCGATCCGGGAACGGATCTAGTGGGGGGGCAGACTTTCTCTCTTCGCCCAGGCTTGGGCAAGAGATGTCCAGGATCCATGGGCGTTAGAGATCATATCTCAGGGATATCTTCTGGACTTCAAATCCTCTCCCCCAAAGGGGTTGTCAACAAACCAAATAAAGAAGGAGGCGTTTCTACGCTGCGTACAAGATCTGTTACTAATGGGAGTGATCCATCCGGTTCCGCGGTTGGAACACGGACAGGGATTTTACTCAAATCTGTTTGTGGTTCCCAAGAAAGAAGGAACCTTCAGACCAATCTTGGATTTAAAGATCCTAAACAAATTCCTAAGAGTTCCATCGTTCAAAATGGAAACTATTCGGACAATTCTACCCATGATCCAAAAGGGTCAGTACATGACCACAGTGGATTTAAAGGATGCTTACCTTCACATACCGATTCACAGAGATCATTACCGGTACCTAAGGTTTGCCTTCCTAGACAGGCATTACCAGTTTGTAGCTCTTCCATTCGAATTGGCTACGGCTCCAAGAATCTTCACAAAGGTTCTGGGGGCTCTTCTGGCGGTGCTAAGACCGCGAGGAATTTCGGTAGCTCCATACCTAGACGACATTCTGATACAAGCTTCAAGCTTTCAAACTGCCAAGTCTCATACAGAGTTAGATGAACAAATAGGGTTACCTGTATTGAGACTGATTATAGCCGCAGGCCTTGGTGCAGGTAAAAAACTTCTTTATTAAGGTAGATTAAACATTCACAGGGTGAAACAGACTCAGGGGTACATTGAGCACAAACGTCCTAGGACGTTTGTGCTCAATGTACCCCTGAGTCTGTTTCACCCTGTGAATGTTTAATCTACCTTAATAAAGAAGTTTTTTACCTGCACCAAGGCCTGCGGCTATAATCAGTCTCAATACAGGTAACCCTATTTGTTCATTTAATTATATGTTTGGATGTCGGAGGAGTGAATCCATACCTGGTATTGGGATGGCCTGAGGGGCGTGACGGAGAGCGGCAATAGCGGTGAGACTATACCTGTTGTATTTACATGTTTGTAGTTCTTACTGAGGAACCATAACAAGATTGAACTCTACCACTGCCATAATTTGCCGACTGCAGCACATTATCCTCTTGGCTTAGATACATAGGTCTGTTACTTTCCACTGTCTAAAGGCTCCATTTTTTACTTTACTTTACCTACTAAGAAAACAAAGCGACACGCTAGTTTATTACTGTATATGTAAAACTGGATTGCATACTAAGAAAATCAGTGGCTTAATCACAACGTGCAGTTCTTACGAACTTTGTCTGTTATCTCATACAGAGTTAGTACTGGCATTTCTAAGATCGCATGGGTGGAAGGTAAACGAAAAGAAGAGTTCTCTTTTTCCACTCACAAGAGTTCCCTTCTTGGGGACTCTTATAGATTCTGTAGAAATGAAGATCTACCTGACAGAAGACAGGTTAACAAAACTTCAAAACGCTTGCCGTGTCCTTCATTCCATTCAACACCCGTCAGTGGCTCAATGCATGGAGGTGATCGGCTTAATGGTAGTGGCAATGGACATAGTACCTTTTGCACGCCTACACCTCAGACCGCTGCAATTGTGCATGCTAAGTCAGTGGAATGGGGATTACTCAGATTTGTCCCCTACTCTGAATCTGGATCAAGAGACCAGAAATTCTCTTCTGTGGTGGCTTTCTCGGCCACATCTGTCCAGGGGGATGCCATTCAGCAGGCCAGATTGGACGATTGTAACAACAGACGCCAGCCTGCTAGGTTGGGGCGCTTTCTGGAATTCCCTGAAGGCTCAGGGATCATGGACTCAGGAGGAGAGTCTCCTGCCAATAAACATTCTGGAATTGAGAGCAGTTCTCAATGCCCTTCTGGCTTGGCCCCAGTTAACAACGCGGGGGTTCATCAGATTTCAGTAGGACAACATCACGACTGTAGCTTACATCAACCATCAAGGAGGGACAAGAAGCTCCCTAGCGATGATGGAAGTATCAAAGATAATTCGCTGGGCAGAGTCTCACTCTTGCCACCTATCACCAATCCACATTCCGGGAGTGGAGAACTGGGAGGCGGATTTCCTAAGTCGTCAGACTTTTCATCCGGGGGAGTGGGAACTTCATCCGGAGGTCTTTGCCCAAATACTTCGACGTTGGGGCAAACCAGAAATAGATCTCATGGCGTCTCGACAGAACACCAAGCTTCCTCGTTACGGGTCCAGATCCAGGGATCCGGGAGCGGCCCTGGTAGATGCTTTGACAGCACCTTGGACCTTCGGGAAGGCTTATGTGTTTCCACCCTTCCCGATGCTTCCTCGATTGATTGCCAGGATCAAACAGGAGAAAGCATCAGTGATTCTAATAGCGCCTGCGTGGCCACGCAGGACCTGGTATGCAGATCTAGTGGACATGTCATCCTGTCCACCTTGGTCTCTGCCTCTGAGACAGGACCTTCTGATTCAGGGTCCCTTCAAACATCAAAATCTAATTTCTCTGAAGCTGACTGCCTGGAAATTGAACGCTTGATTTTATCAAAACGTGGATTTTCTGAGTCAGTAATTGATACCTTAATACAGGCTAGGAAGCCTGTTACCAGAAGGATTTACCATAAAATATGGCGTAAATACCTATATTGGTGCAAATCCAAAGGTTACTCTTGGAGTAAGATTAGGATTCCTAGGATATTGTCTTTTCTACAAGAAGGTTTAGAAAAGGGTTTATCCGCTAGTTCCTTAAAGGGACAGATCTCAGCTCTGTCCATTCTGTTACACAAACGTCTGTCAGAAGTTCCAGACGTTCAGGCTTTTTGTCAGGCTTTGGCCAGGATTAAGCCTGTGTTTAAAACTGTTGCTCCGCCATGGAGTTTAAACCTTGTTCTTAACGTTTTACAGGGCGTTCCGTTTGAACCCCTTCATTCCATTGATATAAAATTGTTATCTTGGAAAGTTCTGTTTTTAATGGCTATTTCCTCGGCTCGAAGAGTCTCTGAGTTATCAGCCTTACATTGTGATTCTCCTTATCTCATTTTTCACTCGGATAAGGTAGTTCTGCGTACTAAACCTGGGTTCTTACCTAAGGTAGTCACTAACAGGAATATCAATCAAGAGATTGTTGTTCCATCCTTGTGTCCAAATCCTTCTTCAAAGAAGGAACGACTTCTGCACAATCTGGATGTAGTTCGTGCCCTAAAATTTTATTTACAGGCAACTAAAGACTTTCGACAAACGTCTTCCCTGTTTGTCGTTTATTCCGGTCAGAGGAGAGGTCAAAAAGCTTCTGCTACCTCTCTCTCTTTTTGGCTTCGTAGCATAATACGTTTAGCTTATGAGACTGCTGGACAGCAGCCTCCTGAAAGAATTACAGCTCATTCCACTAGAGCTGTGGCTTCCACTTGGGCCTTTAAGAATGAGGCCTCTGTTGAACAGATTTGCAAGGCTGCAACTTGGTCTTCGCTTCATACTTTTTCCAAATTTTACAAATTTGACACTTTTGCTTCTTCGGAGGCTATTTTTGGGAGAAAGGTTCTTCAGGCAGTGGTTCCTTCCGTATAAAGATCCTGCCTGTCCCTCCCGTCATCCGTGTACTTTTGCTTTGGTATTGGTATCCCAGAAGTAATGATGACCCGTGGACTGACCACACTTAACAGGAGAAAACATAATTTATGCTTACCTGATAAATTCCTTTCTCCTGTAGTGTGGTCAGTCCACGGCCCGCCCTGTTTTTTATGGCAGGTCTAAATTTTTAAATTATACTCCAGTCACCACTGCACCCTTTAGCTTCTCCTTTCTCGTTGGTTCTTGGTCAAATGACTGGGTGTGACGTAGAGGGGAGGAGCTATATAGCAGCTCTGCTGGGTGATCCTCTTGCACTTCCTGTTGGGGAGGAGTTAATATCCCAGAAGTAATGATGACCCGTGGACTGACCACACTACAGGAGAAAGGAATTTATCAGGTAAGCATAAATTATGTTTTTGTCCATGTCCATTATTGGTGGAGGAATTTCCAGTTTCCTGCAGCACTCTTCAATTTCCATAATCGAGGAACAGCTCGCCCTCCTGTTTTTCCAGATGACTATTAGTTGAAATGGGTGGCCCCAACGGTAGTTTATGTTTCTGGCTTGCAGATGTTTTGTGAGCAGCGAAAGTTCTTTTCTCCTGGCTAGGGTTCTAGCCGATAAGTCAGCAAAAATCTTTTTGTATGGGACGTTTTTCTCTTGCTGCCGTCATAAGTTGCTCCTTTATCTGATAGTTAGTGATTTTTACAATCACATCCCTGGGGGGTGCCATTTCCGGGGGGTTTTGGTCTCAAGGCTCGATGAGCTTTATCTATTCCTACTGCAGTGTCAACTGTAGGATCTCTTGAGTTGTGAGAATAGAGATTGGAGATATTCATGTAGAACTGAAGCATCAATTTCCTCTGGGATACCTCGTATCCTAATGTTATGCCTTCTGGACCTATTCTCTAAGTCCTTCAGTTTGTCCTCCAGCTGTCGAATTGCTTGATCTTGATGTTCCATCTGATCATTCACTTTCATTATACACAAATCGTGTTCTTGAATATTTTTCTCCAGGGATTTCACTCTGCTGCCAATTTCCGTGACATCTCTCCTCAAGAAATCTCGTCCTTAATGCACTGCTTTACTTGTGTAATGAGTGAGGAAAAATCTTGCTTTGAGGGGATAGAGGATATCACTGACTGCGGCACAGAGATCAAGTTTTCTTCTCTGTCTGATCCCGAATCTGAGGAACTGGAGGAATGCTGTGATCCCTGTGTAGTGGTAGAAATTTCTCTTGGTGTCATCAGAGCAGCTGCCTTAAAATACTTATCCATTGATGGATTCCCTTTACCTCCACTTTTGTTTTGTTTTCCTTTTTGTGGGTTTTTCCTGGGCGACATCTTGTCTGAAATTGACTCTATATCATTCTAAATTAACTTCAACAATGCACTATGACCTCCTGAGGTCGCTTAAATGAGCTCTCTATGTGTTTAACAGTATTATTTTATATAGATGAGTACCCAATGATATTTTCCCTTGTATTTTAGGGATAGTCTCTGAGTTATGTTGTTACAGGAAACCCCAGAACTGCACCACAATTTATCACTAGTTGTATAGGCACTCTTATAACCAAAATTTTCCCCTTCAAACTTTTTGATGTGGATTAGGTCCCAGGAGTGTGTCTGGCATGGAGCATATAGACCGTTAAGTAATTAAGTTATAGTGAAGATCATGCTTTTATGCTGACAGTCTTATAATGTGACCCCCTTTTTTGTTTTGTTTTTGTTTTTTGGATTTTGAGACTCACATTAACAGTGATAAATTAGGAATGATCATCCTCTCCTTTTTCACCAGGAGAATGATTTGTTGTTTTTATTTATGTGCCCTTTAACAGTACTTGTTATTTTTGCATAATAAGCAGCCATCCGTAACTGGAGATAATGAGTACAAGGAAAGACAATCTGTATCCTCAGTTTCCATTAAATATATATTTCTCTTGCAAGGTGTATCCAGTCCACGGATTCATCCTTAGTTGTGGGATATTCTCATTCCCTACAGGAAGTGGCAAAGAGAGCACACAGCAGAGCTGTCCATATAGCTCCCCCCCTAGCTCCACCCCCCAGTCATTCTCTTTGCCGCTCTAGCAGTAGGGCATCTCCACGGGAGGGTAAAGTGAATATGGTGTTAGTCAACTCGCTTCAGGCATGGCCTCAACTAGCGGCGGCCAAATTCATCAGATTTCAGTCGGACAACATCACGACTGTGGCGTATATCAATCATCAAGGGGGAACAAAGAGTTCCCTAGCGATGAAGGAAGTCACCAAAATAATCAGGTGGGTGGAGGATCACTCCTGCCATCTATCTGCAATTCACATCCCAGGAGTAGACAGCTGGGAGGCGGATTTTCTAAGTCGTCAGACTTTTCATCCGGGGGAGTGGGAACTCCACCCGGAGGTTTTTGCTCAGCTGACCCAGCTACGGGGCATTCCAGAATTAGATCTGATGGCGTCCCGTCAGAACTCCAAACTTCCCCTCTACGGATCCAGGTCCAGGGACCCCAAGGCAGCATTGATAGATGCTCTAGTAGCGCTTTGGTCCTTCAATCTGGCTTATGTCTTTCCACCATTTCCCCTTCTCCCTCATCTGGTAGCCAGAATGAAGCAGGAGATGGCTTCGGTAATCCTGATAGCGCCTGCGTGGCCACGCAGGACTTGGTATGCAGACCTAGTGGACATGTCATCTGTCCCACCATGAACACTGCCAATGAGGCAGGATCTTCTAATACAGGGTCCATTCAAGCATCCAAATCTAGTTTCTCTGCGGCTGACTGCTTGGAGATTGAACGCTTAATTCTATCTAAGCGTGGTTTCTCTGAATCAGTTATAGATACTCTGATTCAGGCTAGAAAGCCTGTCACCAGGAAAATTTACCATAAGATATGGCGGAAATATCTTTGTTGGTGTGAATCCAAGGGTTACTCGTGGAGTAAGATTAGGATTCCAAGGATATTGTCTTTTCTCCAAGGATTGGAGAAAGGTTTGTCAGCTAGTTCCTTAAAGGGACAGATATCTGCTCTGTCCTTTTACACAAGCGTCTGGCGGAGGTACCAGACGTTCAAGCGTTTGCTCAGGCTTTAGTCAAAATCAAGCCTGTCTATAAACCAGTTGCTCCGCCATGGAGTCTAAATTTAGTTCTTTCAGTTCTTCAAGGGGTTCCGTTTGAACCTTTACATTCCATAGATATTAAGTTATTATCTTGGAAAGTTTTGTTTTTGGTAGCTATATCTTCTGCTCAAAGAGTTTCTGAATTGTCTGCTTTGCAGTGTAATTCACCCTATCTGGTGTTCCATGCAGATAAGGTAGTTTTACGTACCAAACCTGGTTTTCTTCCTAAGGTTGTTTCTAATAAGAATATTAATTAGGAAATCATTGTTCCTTCCCTGTGTCCTAATCCAGCTTCTAAGAAGGAACGGCTATTACACAATCTTGATGTGGTTCGTGCTTTGAAATTATATTTACAAGCAACTAAAGATTTCAGACAAACATCATCCTTGTTTGTCGTTTATTCTGGTAAGAGGAGAGGTCAGAAAGCGACTGCTAACTCTCTTTCCTTCTGGCTGAAAAGCATCATCCGATTGGCTTATGAGACTGCTGGGCAGCAGCCTCCTGAACGAATTACAGCTCATTCCACCAGAGCTGTGGCTTCCACATGGGCTTTCAAGAATGAGGCTTCTGTTGAACAGATTTGTAAGGCAGCGAGTTGGTCTTCACTGCATACTTTTGCCAAATTTTACAAATTCGATACATTTGCTTCTTCGGAGGCTATTTTTGGGAGAAAGGTTTTGCAAGCAGTGGTGCCTCCGTTTAGGTTACCTGTCTTGTTCCCTCCCTTCATCCGTGTCCTAAAGCTATGGTATTGGTATCCCACAAGTAAGGATGAATCCGTGGACTGGATACACCTTGCAAGAGAAAACAGAATTTATGCTTACCTGATAAATTACTTTCTCTTGCGGTGTATCCAGTCCACGGCCCGCCCTGGCAATTAAGTCAGGTTTAAAAAATTTTGTTTAAACTACAGTCACCACTGCACCCTATGGTTTCTCCTTTTCTCCTAGCCTTTGGTCGAATGACTGGGGGATGGAGCTAGGGGGGGGGGGCTATATGGACAGCTCTGCTGTGTGCTCTCTTTGCCACTTCCTGTAGGGAATGAGAATATCCCACAAGTAAGGATGAATCCGTGGACTGGATACACCGCAAGAGAAAGTAATTTATCAGGTAAGCATAAATTCTGTTTTTCGCTAAGACACAGCAAATGTCTGTTCTTTTATCTAGATATGTCTTTGAGCTACTGTATCTTTTAAAGTGCCCTCTGTGAATCAAGTATTAACAAGCCAAATATAGCCTGCCTCTGCTCTTTATGTGGCTTGTGCTCTTGGCAGTATTAACATATGGCAGTTAATTTTAAGGTGCGTATGTTGCATCAAAATGGCGATCGCTAGCAGCGTGTAAAATGCTCCTATGAGTAATGGAGGTTGTGTGCTCCGTGCAGTAGCTCCACTTACCCGATGTAAGCCATCTTCTGAGCTTGCGACTCCAATTAGTGCAGATATTGACTTGTGCTGGGCTTTTACTCGTCTGTAACGGAGGCCTGTGGCCCGGAGCCTGTTATGACTAAGAAGTTCCTGCCATAGCGTGTATGTCTCCACTCAGGATCAGGTCCGGATCATTGGAGCTATATTTATCTGGCAGTGTGTTCGGTCTTTGTTATCCCTAAGTGTACTTTTGAGGCTGAAGCACCGGAGCTCACCTAGTGTGCGGCCATCTCCTTCCAGTGCCGGCTCCGCCCTCCATACCTCTTGCTTTTTCTATGTTCAGAGGGCTATGTTGTTTGCATTTTTTTCCCATTCCTGAAACTGCCATATAAGGAAATTTATCATTTTGCTTTATATGTTGTTTTTTTCTCTTACATTTGCAAGGTGTCTCAATCTGATCCTTTCTCAGAAACAACTGTTGGATCCCTGCTGCCTGATAACAGTTCCATCAAAGCTAAGTGCATCTGTTGTAAGTTAGCGGAGATTATATCTCCAGCTGTAGTATGTAATAGTTGTCATGATAAGCTTTTACATGCAGAGAATGTATCCATCAGTACTAGTACAATGTCTGTTGTTCCTTCAACATCTAATGTACATGATATCCCTGTGAATATTAAAGATTTTATTGCTGATGCGATTCAGAAGGCTTTGTCTGCTATTCCGCCTTCTAATAAACGTAAAAGGTCTTTTAAAACTTCTCATAAAGTTGATGAAATTTCAAATGACCGACAACATACTGAATTATCCTCCTCTGATGAGGATCTATCTGATTCAGAAGATCCTACCTCAGATATTGACACTAACAAATCTACTTATCTCTTTAAAATGGAGTATATTCGTTCCTTGTTAAAAGAAGTGTTGATTACTTTGGATATTGAGGAGACTAGTCCTCTTGATACTTAAACTAGTAAACGTTTAAATTCTGTTTATAAACCTCCTGTGGTTACTCCAGAGGTTTTTCCAGTTCCTGATGCTTTTTCTGATATGATTTCGAAGGAATGGAATAGGCCTGGTATTTCTTTTATTCCTTCTTCTAGGTTTAAAAAGTTGTATCCTTTGCCAGCAGTCAGATTGGAGTTTTGGGGAAAAATCCCCAAAGTTGATGGAGCTATTTCTACTTTTGCCAAACGTACTAATATCCCTATGGAAGATAGTACTTCCTTTAAGGATCCTTTAGATAGGGAACTTGAATCTTATCTAAGGAAAGCTTATTTATATTCTGGCTATCTTCTCAGGCCTGCCATTTCTATGGCTGATGTTGCAGCTGCATCAACTTTCTGGTTGGAAAGCTTAGCGCAACAGGAAACGGATCCTGATTTGTCTAGCATTGTTTGCTTGCTTCAACATGCTAATCATTTTATCTGTGATGCTATTTTTTATATTATCAATATTGATGTTAAATATATGTCTTTAGCTATTTTAGCTAGAAGAGCTTTGTGATTGAAATATTGGAATGCTGACATGGTATCTAAGTCTAGAATACTATCTCTTTCTTTCCAAGGTAACAATTTATTTGGTTCTCAGTTGGATTCAATTATTTAAACTGTCACTGGGGGAAGGGAGTTTTTTTACCTCAGGATAAAAGATCTAAGGGTAAATCTAAAGCTTCTAATCGTTTTCGTTCTTTTCGACAGAATAAGGAACAGAAACCAAATCCTTCCCCCAAAGAATCTGGTTCCAATTGGAAACCTTCTTCAAGTTGGAATAAATCCAAGCCTTTTAAGAAACCAAAGCCAGCCCCCAAGTCTGCATGGTGCGGCCCTCATTCCAGCTCAGCTGGTGGGGGGGGCAGATCAAAAAATTTTCCAAAACATTTGGGCAGATTCTGTCCAAAATCATTGGATTTAGAGTATTGTCTCTCAAGGGTATCGAATATGATTCAGAGTAAGACCTCCTGTGAGAAGTTATTTTCTCTCACGCGTTCCAGCAAATCCAGTGAAGGCTCAGGCTTTTCTGAAGTGTGTTTCAGATCTAGAGCTTTCAGGGGTAATCATACCAGTTCCGTTTCAGGAACAGGGTCTGGGGTTTTATTCAAATCTATTCATTGTCCCAAAGAAAGAAAATTCATTCAGGCCAGGTCTGGATCTGAAAATTTTGAATAGTTTTGTAATAGTGCCAACTTTCAAAATGGTGACTATAAGGACTATTCTGCCTTTTGTTCAGCAAGGTAATTATATGTCCACGATAGACTTACAGGATGCATATCTTCATATACCGATTCATCCAGCTCACTATCGGTTTCTGAGATTCTCTTTTCTAGACAAGCATTACCAATTTGTCGCTCTTCCATTTGGCCTAGCGACAGCTCTAAGAATTTTTTCAAAGGTTCTCGGTGCCCTACTCTCTGTAATCAGAGAGCAGGGTATTGCGGTGTTTCCTTATTTGGACGATATCTTGGTACTAGCTCAGTCTTTACATTCTGCCAAATCTCACACGAATCAACTAGTGTTGTTTCTTCAAAGATATGGTTGGAGGATCAATTTATCAAAACGTTCCTTGATTCCTCAGACAAGGGTCACCTTTTTAGGTTTCCAGATAGATTCAGTGTCCATGACTCTGTCTCTAACAGACAAGAGATGAATAAAATTGGTTTCAGCTTGTTGGAACCTTCAGTCTCAATCATTCCCTTCAGTGGCTATGTGCATGGAAGTTTTAGGTATCATGACTTCAGCATCGGACGCGATCCCCTTTGCTAGTTTTCATATGAGACCTCTCCAGCTTTGGATGCTGAAACAATGATGCAGGGATTATACAAAGATATCACCGTTAATATCCTTAAATCCCAATGTTCGACTTTCTCTAACTTGGTGGTTAGACCACCATTGTATAATTCTTTTGTTCGTCCAACCTGGACTGTAATCACAACAGATGCAAGTCTTTCAGGTTGGGGAGCTGTCTGGGGATCTCTGACAGCACAAGGGGTTTGGAAACCTCAAGAGGCGAGGTTACCAATTAATAGTTGAGAACTCTGTGCTATTTTCAGGGCTCTTCAGGTTTGGCCTCTGTTCAAGAGAGAACCATTCATTTGTTTTCAGACAGCCAATATCAAAACTGTGGCATATGTCAATCATCAGGGTGGGACTCACAGTCCCCTAGCAATGAAAGAAGTATCTCGGATGCTTTCTTGGGCGGAATCCAGCTCTTGTCTAATTTCTGTGGTACATATCCCAGGTGTAGACAATTGGGAAGCAGATTATCTCAGCCGTCAGACTTTACATCCGGGGGAGTGGTCTCTCCATCCAGATGTGTATTTTCAGATTGTTCAGATGTGGGGTCTTCCAGAAATAGATCTGATGGCTTCCCATCTAAACAAGAAACTTCCCAGATATTTATCCAGGTCCAGGGATCCTCAGGCGGAGTCAGTGGATGCATTAGCAGTTCCTTGGTTTTACAAACCTGCTTATATCTTCCCGCCTCTTGTTCTTCTTCCAAGAGTGATCTCCAAGATCATCATGGAAC
>NC_069499.1:288892516-289050016 GCF_027579735.1 Bombina bombina | reverse complement strand
ACATAAATGTCCACAACAAACATCCCATTCATACACACGTAGCCTATATATCCTTAAAGATAGCAAATACAACTATTATTTAAAAATGTATTTAAACATTCCTAGATACAAAATATTCCCGTATACAAAATGTTCTAGCAGCGCTGGTAACAATTTGACAATTAGATAAAAAGATAAAAAGTAAATTATAAATGAATAAGCCACTGGTTTCTGGTGACCGGTTCCCTCCGTACACAATTTTGTGCCCTTTTATATGTTATAGTAAGCAATAATCATCTCTTTAGTCCCTTTGTAGAGGAAAAAATGATTATTTTAAATAATAGTTGTATTTGCTATTTCTTCTGTTAAGTGTGATCAGTCCACGGGTCATCATTACTTGTGGGATATTAACTGCTCCCCTACAGGAAGTGCAAGAGGATTCACCCAGCAGAGTTGCTATATAGCTCCTCCCCTCTACGTCACCCCCAGTCATTCTCTTGCACCCAACGACTAGATAGGATGTGTGAGAGGACTATGGTGATATATTTAGTTTTTATATCTTCAATCAAAAGTTTGTTATTTTATAATAGCACCGGAGTGTGTTATTCCTTCTCTGGTAGAATTTGAAGAAGAATCTACCTGAGTTTTTCTATGATTTTAGCCGGAGTAGTTAAGATCATATTGCTGTTTCTCGGCCATCTGAGGAGAGGTAAACTTCAGATCAGGGGACAGCAGGCAGATTAATCTGCAAAGAGGTATGTAGCAGTTTATTATTTTCTGACATGGAATTGATGAGAAAATCCTGCCATACCGTTATAATGTAAACTCAGCCTTGAATGCAGTAGATGTAGCTGATATCAGGCTGTCATGTATGTATATTTTACACTTCAGTTTTCTGGGAAATGGTACTTCTCTGGCTTTTAAACTGTATACATAGACTTAACCTATTTTGCAGGGACTTGCAATAGGTTTTAAATGACAATTAATTATTGAGGTAAAACGTTTTTTTGCTGGCATGTAAAAACGTTTTTTTCTCTGAGGTACTGGGTGAAAAAATGTTTTGGGCACTTTTTTTCCACTTGATTTAAATTAGAGCAGTTCACTGATCCCTCTCACTGTTATGTGTGTGGGGGAGGGGCCATTTTGGTGCTTTCACTATGCATCAGAAAAACTCAGTCAGAGGTTCATTTTCTTCCTGCATGATCCGGTTCATCTCTACAGAGTTCAGGGATCTCAAGAGTCTTTTTTGAGGGAAGTAATCATTCACAGCAGAGCTGTGCTGATTGTATTGACTGTGATATAAAAAACGTTTATTTGTGTATTTTTTTCTGCTGCCTGGGTTAGTTATCATTTGCTGAGGGGAACAATCCTTTGCTAAAACTGTATATTCTGACAAAGATTGATGCTATAACTTAATTATTTTATCTGTTATAATATTTTCTGTGCTTCTTAAAGGCACAGTTCGTTTTCATATTATTTGTAAATTACTTTGAAAAGTATTTCCAAGTTGCTGTTTATTTGCTAGTGTGTTAAACATGTCTGATTCAGAGGAATATCTCTGTGCTATATGTGTTAATGCCAAAGTGGAGCCCAATAGAAATTTATGTACTAAATGTATTGATGCTACTTTAAAAAATAGTCAATCTGTACAAATTGAACATATTTCACCAAACAACGAGGGGAGAGTTATGCCGACTAACTCGCCTCACGTGTCAGTACCTGCATCTCCCGCTCAGGAGGTGCGTGATATTGTAGCGCCGAGTGCATCTGGGCGGCCATTACAAATCACATTACAAGATATGGCTACTGTTATGACTGAAGTTTTGGCTAAACTACCAGAACTAAGAGGTAAACGTGATCACTCTGGGATGAGAACAGAGTGCGCTGATAATGCAAGGGCCATGTCTGATACTGCGTCACAGTTTGCAGAACGTGAAGACGGAGAGCTTCATTCTGTGGGTGACGGTTCTGATCCAAATAAACTGGACTCAGACATTTCAAATTTTAAATTTAAGCTTGAGAACCTCCGTGTGTTACTAGGGGAGGTATTAGCGGCTCTGAATGATTGTAACACAGTTGCAATCCCAGAAAAAATGTGTAGGTTGGATAAATATTTTGCGGGTACCGACGAGTACTGACGTTTTTCCTATACCTAAGAGACTTACTGACATTGTTACTAAGGAGTGGGATAGACCCGGTGTGCCTTTCTCACCCCCTCCTATATTCAGAAAAATGTTTCCAATAGACGCCGCCACACGGGACTTATGGCAAATGGTCCCTAAGGTGGAGGGAGCAGTTTCTACTTTAGCTAAGCGTACCACTATCCCAGTGGAGGATAGCTGTGCTTTTTCAAATCCAATGGATAAAAAATTAGAGGGTTACCTTAAGAAAATGTTTGTTCAACAAGGGTTTATATTGCAACCTCTTGCATGTATTGCGCCTGTCACGGCTGCAGCAGCATTTTGGTTTGAGTCTCTGGAAGAGACACTTCAATCATCCACACTAGATGACATCACACACAAACTTAAATTCCTTAAGTTAGCTAATTCATTTATTTCAGATGCCGTAGTATATTTAACTAAACTTGCGGCTAAAAATTCAGGATTCGCCATTCAGGCATGCAGAGCTCTGTGGCTAAAATCCTGGTCAGCTGATGTTACGTCTAAATCTAAATTGCTTAATATTCCTTTCAAAGGGCAGACCTTATTCGGGCCCGGCTTGAAAGAGATTATTGATGACATTACAGGAGGTAAAGGTCATGCCCTGCCTCAGGACAAGGCCAAAGCCAAGGCTAGACAGTCCAATTTTCGTTCCTTTCGTAATTTCAAAGCAGAAGCAGCATCAACTTCCTCTGCACCAAAACAGGAAGGAGCTGTTGCTCGCTACAGACAAGGCTGGAAACCTAACCAGTCCTGGAACAGGGGCAAACAGGCCAGAAAACCTGCTGCTGCCCCTAAGACAGCATGAATTGAGGGCCCCCGATCCGGGACCGGATCTAGTGGGGGGCAGACTTTCCCTCTTCGCCCAGGCTTGGGCAAGAGATGTTCAGGATCCCTGGGCGTTAGAGATCATATCTCAGGGATACCTTCTGGACTTCAAATCCTCTCCCCCAAGAGGGAGATTTCATCTGTCAAGGTTGTCAACAAACCTAACAAAGAAGGAAGCGTTTCTACGCTGCGTACAAGATCTTTTATTAATGGGAGTGATCCATCCAGTTCCGCGGTTGGAACAAGGACAAGGGTTTTACTCAAATCTGTTTGTAGTTCCCAAAAAGAGGGAACCTTCAGGCCAATCTTGGATTTAAAGATCCTAAACAAATTCCTAAGAGTTCCATCGTTCAAGAAGGAAACTATTCGAACAATTTTGCCCATGATCCAAGAGGGTCAGTACTTGACCACAGTGGATTTAAAGGATGCTTACCTTCACATACCGATTCACAGAAGTCATTACCGGTATCTAAGGTTTGCCTTTTTAGACAGGCATTACCAGTTTGTAGCTCTTCCATTCGGACTGGCTACGGCTCCAAGAATCTTCACAAAGGTTCTGGGCACTCTTCTGGCGGTACTAAGACCGCGAGGAATTTCAGTAGCTCCGTACTTAGACGACATACTGATACAAGCTTCAAGCTTTCAAACTGCCAAATCTCATACAGAGATAGTACTGGCATTTCTAAGGTCGCATGGATGGAAAGTGAACGAAGAGAAAAGTTCTCTCTTTCCACTCACAAGAGTTCCCTTCCTGGGGACTCTGATAGATTCTGTAGAAATGAAGATTTACCTGACAGAGGACAGGTTAACAAAACTTCAAAATGCATGCCGTGTCCTTCATTCCATTCAAGAGACCAGAAATTCTCTTCTATGGTGGCTTTATCGGCCACATCTGTCCAGGGGAATGCCATTCAGCAGGCCAGACTGGTCAATTGTAACAACAGACGCCAGCCTACTAGGTTGGGGCGCTGTCTGGAATTCTCTGAAGGCTCAGGGACTATGGAATCAGGAGGAGAGTCTTCTTCCAATAAACATTCTGGAATTGAGAGCAGTCCTCAATGCTCTTCTGGCTTGGCCCCAGTTAGCAACTCGGGGGTTCATCAGGTTCCAGTCGGACAACATCACGACTGTAGCTTATATCAACCATCAGGGAGGGACAAGAAGCTCCCTAGCAATGATGGAAGTATCGAAGATAATTCGCTGGGCAGAGTCTCACTCTTGCCACCTGTCTGCAATCCACATCCCGGGAGTGGAGAACTGGGAGGCGGATTTCTTAAGTCGTCAGACTTTTCATCCGGGGGAGTGGGAACTTCATCCAGAGGTCTTTGCCCAAATACTTCCACGTTGGGGCAAACCAGAGATAGATCTCATGGCGTCTCGACAGAACGCCAAGCTTCCGCGCTACGGGTCCAGATCCAGGGATCCGGGAGCGGTCCTGATAGATGCCTTGACAGCACCATGGACCTTCAGGATGGCTTATGTGTTTCCACCTTTCCCGATGCTTCCTCGATTGATTGCCAGAATCAAACAGGAGAAAGCATCAGTGATTCTAATAGCGCCTGCATGGCCACGCAGGACTTGGTATACAGATCTGGTGGACATGTCATTCTGTCCACCTTGGTCGTTACCTCTGAAACAGGACCTTCTGATTCAGGGTCCTTTCAAACATCAAAATCTAACTTCTCTGAAGCTGACTGCTTGGAAATTGAACGCTTGATCTTATCAAAGCGTGGTTTTTCTGAGTCAGTTATTGATACCTTAATACAGGCTAGGAAGCCTGTCACCAGAAAGATTTACCATAAAATATGGCGTAAATACCTATATTGGTGCGAATCCAAAGGTTACTCTTGGAGTAAGGTTAGGATTCCTAGGATATTGTCTTTTCTACAAGAAGGTTTAGAAAAGGGGTTATCCGCTAGTTCCTTAAAGGGACAGATCTCAGCTCTGTCCATTCTGTTACACAAGCGTCTGTCAGAAGTTCCAGACGTTCAGGCTTTTTGTCAGGCTTTGGCCAGGATTAAACCTGTGTTTAAAGCTGTGGCTCCACCATGGAGTTTAAACCTTGTTCTTAACGTTTTACAGGGTGTTCCGTTTGAACCCCTTCATTCCATTGATATAAAGTTGTTATCTTGGAAAGTTCTATTTTTAATGGCTATTTCCTCGGCTCGAAGAGTCTCTGAGTTATCAGCCTTACATTGTGATTCTCCTTATTTGATTTTTCACTCGGATAAGGTAGTTCTGCGTACTAAGCCTGGGTTCTTACCTAAGGTAGTCACTAACAGGAATATCAATCAGGAGATTGTTGTTCCATCCTTGTGCCCAAATCCTTATTCGAGGAAGGAACGTCTTTTGCACAATCTGGATGTAGTTCGTGCCCTTAAATTTTATTTACAGGCAACTAAAGATTTTCGACAAACGTCTTCCCTGTTTGTCGTTTACTCTGGTCAGAGGAGAGGTCAAAAAGCTTCTGCTACCTCTCTCTCTTTTTGGCTTCGTAGCATAATTCGTTTAGCTTATGAGACTGCTGGACAGCAGCCTCCTGAAAGAATTACAGCTCATTCCACTAGAGCTGTGGCTTCCACTTGGGCCTTTAAGAATGAGGCCTCTGTTGAACAGATTTGCAAGGCTGCAACTTGGTCTTCGCTTCATACTTTTTCCAAATTTTACAAATTTGACACTTTTGCTTCCTCGGAGGCTATTTTTGGGAGAAAGGTTCTTCAGGCAGTGGTTCCTTCTGTATAAAGAGCCTGCCTATCCCTCCCGTCATCCGTGTACTTTTGCTTTGGTATTGGTATCCCACAAGTAATGATGACCCGTGGACTGATCACACTTAACAGAAGAAAACATAATTTATGCTTACCTGATAAATTCCTTTCTTCTGTAGTGTGATCAGTCCACGGCCCGCCCTGTTTTTTAAGGCAGGTAAATATTTTTTAAATTATACTCCAGTCACCACTACACCCTTGGCTTCTCCTTTCTCGTTGGTCCTTGGTCGAATGACTGGAGGTGACGTAGAGGGGAGGAGCTATATAGCAACTCTGCTGGGTGAATCCTCTTGCACTTCCTGTAGGGGAGCAGTTAATATCCCACAAGTAATGATGACCCGTGGACTGATCACACTACAGAAGAAAGGAATTTATCAGGTAAGCATAAATTATGTTTTTTAAGGATATATAGGCTACGTGTGTATGAATGGGATGTTTGTTGTGGACATTTATGTAGTTCCCTGTCCTTTTTAAAAGATTTTATGTGTGCAGACCTTTTTGGTTGATCAATAAATATATTTATTTTGATTTTAGGCTATTAGCCTCTCTTCTTTCTTATATAGAGTCAAGGGTGAATTGATTTGCAAACCCAGTACACATAGAAAACTAAGATTTGATCTCCATTCTGTTATAGAATTATATTGTATCCAGTTGTTGATAGAGAAATTTAGCATTTATGTTGTCCATGTTTTGCCCATAGCTATTAGCGCCATCTTACTATATAAACATTTTCTTGTCCATTGTAACTGTTTAGGAAGGAGACAGTATAAATAGATAGGCTTATTTGGGCTATTGTCTAGTGCTACACACATTACCTTTTTTACATTTGTTCAAATCTGATAAGCAAGCTTCTGCTATTAGCACCTCTCAGTCGTCAACATCTCAGGACTTTGTGTCCCGTGAGATTACTACCCTTGCTACATTTTCCACTCCACACGCAGTACCCCGTGGCACACCTAATCCTCCATCTGGAGGGGGCCTTCTCCCTGCGGACTTTGCCACGCAGTTACAAACGGTGGTGTCTGCGGCCCTAAGTGCCTTACCTCGCTCTAGCAAACGCAAGTGAAAGGTTAAAAATAGTTCTCCTGACCCGGAGTCATCTAATTATTCTTTGGATTTAGCCATTATGTCCCCGTTATCTGAAGATGAGTTAACCTCTGTGGCTTCAGAGAGGGAACTTTCTGGGTCGGAATATAAGCCTCCTACAGCGGAGGAACCCTCCTGTAGATTTAATATTGAGCACCTGCGGTTCTTATTAAAGGAGGTTTTGTCCACGTTAGAGGTTCCGGAGGCCGTGCTGCCTGATGAACCTTAGATTCCTAAATTAGATAGTTTATGAGGGCAGGAAGGTTCCTCTGACTTTTCCTGTGCCGGTCAAGATGGCGAACATTATTAGTAACGAATGGGATAGAATTGGATCTTCCTTTTCCCCCTTGTCTACTTTTAAGAAGCTGTTCCCGGTACCGGATTCACAACTAGATATGTGAGGCTCCATTCCGAAAGTGGATGGCGCTATCTCCACGCTTGATAAACGTACTACTATCCCGTTAGAGGATAGTTCTTTGTCAAAGAGCAGATGCATAAGAAAATGGAAACTTTTCCTAGAAAAATGTTTCATAATACGGGCTTTCTTTTCCAAGCGGCAGTTTCCGCGGTTGCTGGAGCAGCTACCTATTGGTGTGGTGAAAAGTGAAAATTGATGAAAGTCAAAAAAAAAATTATTGATAAAAAAAATTGAAAAAATAGTCCCTCTCCGTTTCAGTGAGTGAGCTCAGATAATGTATGATAAATCCACAATGGCCCCATAAGGTAAAAACATCAAAAACTTTATTGAGGCAAATAAAAGGTAGGCAGACTCATAAAAAATGTAAGTTAAGAAAGACAAGAAAAGAAAGTCTGACCGGTTTCGGTCGAATGGACCGTAATCCTAGACATAAAAGCACAAAACAGGTGTAGCCTATTTAAGTCTACAACACTCCTGTGATTGGGCATTTCTCAAGTGCTGCTAAACTTAACATAATTTAACCCTATATGTACAGAGACTTGATCTATATACACATGACATGAGCAAATAATTTCCTTGTAGTTATACTACTAGTAGCGATACAGATTGGAATAAAAAAGTTGAATACAATGTATAAGCTGACAGTTGATGCATGTAAGTAGATATTAAATGCAGCATAGTATAAGATATTTTGAAAGTTTGTTTCCGGAAAAAATATTAAACTATGTGAACTGACCAACTTATATTAAATTGTCCCTTATTGAGCGGCCACAGTTAGTAAGTTCTTAATAGTTAGCTGAATGAGCGCTTGAGGGAAATAGCGTGATAAAAAACTGACACTTGTACTAATGCATGTCTCTTTATATGCACTAACCTAACTTATGTATTGTATATATAAATACTTAGGCATATATCAGTTAAGGTTTAAAGGGACAGTATACACTCATTTTCATATAACTGCATGTAATAGACACTACTATAAAGAATAAGATGCACAGATACTGATATAAAAATCCAGTATAAAACTGTTTTAAAAACTTACTTAGAAGCTTCTAGTTTAACTCTGTTGAAAAGGTAGCTGGAAAGCCCACTGCAAGTGGGAAATAAAACCCTCCCCCCCCCCTTCTTTTGCATATGAAAAGACAAACAGGAGCAAGCTGGAGAAGGTAGCTGACGGTATTCACATAAAACTTTGGTGCTTGGTTAGGAGTCTGAAAATCAGAGCAATGTTATTTAAAAATAAGCAAAACTATACATTTTTTGTAAAAAAAAAACTTTATGGGCTATATAAATAGATCATCTACAAAACATTTATGCAAAGAAAAAATGAGTGTATAATGTCCCTTTAAGCATATTAAATATATTGGATGCAGACGTTTACATTTGACCATAAAACTTATATCTATTAACTGGATCTCAGTTAATAGTATTACAGTATGTAATTATATAGAAAGGTGCCAGCTCTTCCCTGGGATGATGGTCCGGGGTGTTCCCCTGCATCTGGCATTATATGTCGATGACATGCTTTTGTTTGTGGAATCCCCAGATTTATACATATCTTACATATTGCAGGCTATCTCTGAGTTCGGTAGTTTTTCGGGGTATAAAATAAACACAGCCAAATCAGAAATATTATGGCTACATAAACACTCTGACTCTCCCCACAAATACCCGTTCAGAGTGATGGTTAACTCTCTCACATACCTGGGTATTCAGCTTCATAATAATCCACAGAGGATTTATGACTTAAACATAACGAACAGATGTAAGGCATTATCTACCCAACTTCAGAGCTGGAACGACCTGCCCTTGGGACTGTCTGGGCGAATTAATCTGGTAAAGATGACGATTCTGCCTAAGATAATGTACCCCTTATTGATGCTGCCTTTTCTTATGACAAGAAGAGACTTGGCTCTGCTTACTAGGGCAACAACCAATTTCATCTGGAGAGGGAAAAAGCCTCGCATAGCAGCTGACAAACTTAGTCAGCCCTACCTTAGTGGAGGCCTAGGCCTTCCCATTCTAAAACTTTATAATTGGGCCGCACTAGCGAGGCTGGTTACAGACTGGCAGCTTTAACACTGCTCATTTTTATGAGCCACGGTTAGAGGAGCCAGTGTGCTCCCTTGGCCTTAGCATACTTGCCTTATATCACACTGAAAGATGCCCCGGTACATATTAGCAACAATTTCTTGTACAGAGACTCCTTGAGAGCGTGGAGTTCAATTAATAAATATATGGGTATCTCCTGTCCATCACCTAGGTTCATTCCCCTGATTGGTAACCAAGAATTTCCAGCGGGTAATGAATATGAGCCTTTTCATCTCTGGAGCTCCGTGGGGATTAAAACTGTGGGAGACCTCTTGGACCCTCTGTTGCACTCTATTAGATCCTTTCAGGACATTAGAGACAGATTTCAAATCCCACACAAGCACTTCTACGCATACCTGCAGGTAAAACATTATATCTCTGGGCTCCAGAGAGATAACCCCGAATTCTGGAGCAACTCACCCTTTGCTATCACACATACCTTGTTTAAGATAGGGGTCTTTGCTATCTCCAATATTTATAAGGGCTTGCTGAGAAGTGGGGAGGGGGTGATGCAAACACAAATATTAGAAAAACTGAGGGCTGACATCTCTCCTCAGCTTGACATACAGGATTTGGAGAGAAGCTTGGAACTGGCTAGAGCAGCCACTCTAGCAATACCGTTGAGAGAGGCACAGGTCAGGTTATTACACAGAGATTACATTACCCCTAATAGACTATCTAAATGGAACTCAGGTTGCCCTAACAGATGTGTTAAGTGTAGAGAGGATTCTCCATCTTTCCGGCATTATCTCTTCACCTGCCCACTAATTAGACGTTTTTGGGGTCACTTCCAGTATTGGGTTCAGACAAGCTTTCATATATCTCTCACTATAGACATAGGCAAGGTATATATTTTTCAGTGGGACAACGCATACAAGAATTTACATAAACTGTTAACATTATGTATTTTGCTGGCAAGGCAGTGTATATTAACTAGATGGATTCATAGACAACCCCCTTCTATTGCACAATTTAAACGTTGCTTATTAAAACAATTGTTTGTTGAACAATATGATACCAAATTAGATACAGAGCGAAGACTAACCCACTTTCTAAAAAAGTGGCGACCTTTGATCATCACTTTGGCACCACCATTGCAACAACAGATCCTCAGACCATTCCGGCAACATGAGGTTATGCTGGCAGCCATGCTAAGAGGGGAATGGCAAAGTTTGAATGACTTTACGGAGTCCCGAGATGGGATCGGTGCCTTTGAGGAGATGCTCTTCTGAGCCTCGTGGGAACGGGGGGGTGGGGGGAGAGAGAGAGCGTTTCCCCTTTTGTTTTGTTTTGCTTTGTTTTGTTTTGTATGGGGTGGGGTTGTGGTTGTTATATTAGAGTTTTGATGTTGAAAAATAGGATAAATAAGGGAGACGGGGTGATCACTTACTCCTCATGAACACGGGGACTATACTATATCATACTCCTCTTGGGGGAGGAATGTGGGGCCTGCATTGCTAAGGCCATTTTGAAACATTGTCCTATGGAATTTATTAAGGGACTTTCGTAAGGCCCTACACATTCACATTCTCGTGTTGGATTGTATTCAGCTACCAGTGGTCTGCGTACCACAGAATCAAGTTATATGGATTGTATTTATTACATGTTCACTGTGTCTCTTTTCAATAAAAATAATTAAAAAAAAAAAAAGAAAGGTGCCAGCTCTTATTAAGAGAACTTCTTGCGAGAATTTTTGAAAACCATGTGAGGCAGTTAGACAAAGATGTAGAGGGGGATTAAATAATGTGACTTATATAGAGCCTAATAGTCAAAAACGTAGTGTGTATATAAGAGTGTATCAGTAGATATTACTCTTTTAAGCTGAACAGAGAAGTAGAGCGCTAAGGATAGGCCAAACTACATAATATGTCTAAATAGAAAGGTGAAATCTCTATTTTTCCTCACTATACCAATACACAGAGAACATCTCATTACATAAAATAATGATAGTGACCATGTGTACAGATGTAAAGAATGGCAAAGTGGTTACCTGTGCCAAAAATTTATAATGTCAAATTCTGAGTTGAATACTCTAGGTAGCAGGCTACCGAGCTTATGGATCCAATAGATCTCTTGACGTGACAAGATCTGAAATTTGTCACCTCCACGTGGGGGACTATTTGCTCAATAGCCTGCCACCTAAAGGATCTCAGATCTCCATCATGTTGTTCCAAAAAGTGTTTACACAGTGCAGAGACTGCTCTTTCTTTGGTAACATTGGACATGTGTTCTCTTATTCGGGTGCCTACCTCTCTAGTGGTTCTCCCCACATATTGGCGGGTACAAAGAGTGCACTCAACAAGGTACACAACAAATTTGGTTTTACACTTAACGCACCCTTTTGTGTTAAACACCTCTCCTGTGGTTGCTGAGGTGAAAGTGCGGGATATATGTATTTGATCACAAGATCTAAATACTTTTTTTCCACACTTATATGTGCCGTTAAAGTAGAGCCATGAATTGCCGCTGCTCTCTTTTTTCAGCATGCTGGGAGATAGAAGGTTACCCAAAGTCAGATTACGTCGATACACAAAGTTACAACCATCTTGAATGAACTCACGTAACTTTGTATCACCCCTGAGGATTGGAAAATTCCTCCCGACTATGTCACATATTTGATAATACTGATTGGAATATGTAGTTATTAATGTAGGTTTGTTTTTTGTGTTTTCTCTGATTTTTGGGTCTGAATTATTCACTCCTATCCATTTGACTGACTTCAATGTACGACTTTCTGACAGTCTTCTTTGGGTATTGTCTGGTGATAAACCTACCACTTAGGTCTCTGCTCTCTTTATGAAAATCATAATCTGTAGAGCAGTTGCGCCTTGCACGCATGAATTGACCCTTCACTATGCCCTTAAATACATGTCCAGGGTGACTAGTGTGGGCATGTAGTAGGGCATTCCCAGAAATTGATTTTCTGAACAAGGTAGATTTAAATTTTTGGATAGTACATCCGAAATTAATGTCACATCCAAGTAGTTAATGGAATGTTTTTTTCCACTCAAAGGTAAATCTTAACCCTACCTCGTTTTTATTCAAATGGTCTACAAATGCATGTGCTTGATGATAGTCAGAAGACCAGATTATCAACAGATCATCGATAAAGCGCATGTACTTGATGATAGAGGTAGAGAAGATGTTGCTATCTCCATAGACGTGGAACCGCTCCCACCACCCCATAAAGAGGTTGGCATACGAGGGGGCAAACTTCGCCCCCATATCGGTTCCACGTCTCTGGAGATAGCATACATCGTTAAACATAAAGAAATTGAGCTGCAAGAGAAACTCAATTGCTCGAATCACAAATTCTCTGTGTTGTTGGGACAAGTTTGAGTAGTGTTCCAGAAAAAAGGCGACAGCTTTGATCCCATGGGTATGGGGTATGGTAGAGTATAGCGAAACCACATCGATGGTAAGCCAACTGTACTCTGATTCCCACTGTCATTTCTCTAATTTGGACAGAGTATGAGCGGTGTCCCGAACATAGCTTGGTAAGTTACGGACTATGGGCTGTAAAAAATCGTCCACCCATTTAGACAATGGCTCAAGAAGTGAGCCAATGCCTGCGACTATTGGTCTACCTTGTACTCTGTCCAAACCCTTGTGTACCTTCGGAAAATGGTGGAAGATGGGCATCACTGGATTATCTACCATTTAGCAGTCATACATTTGCTGATCAATTATGCCCATCTCCACACCATCATCCAAGAGGTCCACAAGCAGTCGTCGAAATTGAATAGTCGGATTTCTCCAACATAGGTGTGTCCGGTCCACGGCGTCATCCTTACTTGTGGGATATTCTCTTCCCCAACAGGAAATGGCAAAGAGCCCAGCAAAGCTGGTCACATGATCCTTCCTAGGCTCCGCCTTCCCCAGTCATTCTCTTTGCCGTTGCACAGGCAACATCTCCACGGAGATGGTTAAGAGTTTTTTGGTGTTTAAATGTAGTTTTATTCTTCAATCAAGAGTTTGTTATTTTAAAATAGTGCTGGTATGTACTATTTACTCTGAAACAGAAAATAGATGAAGATTTCTGTTTGTAAGAGGAAGATGATTTTAGCAACCGTTACTAAAATCGATGGCTGTTTCCACACAGGACTGTTGAGATGAAGTAACTTCAGTTGGGGGAAACAGTGTGCAGACTTTGCTGCTTGAAGTATGACACATTTCTAACAAGACTTGGTAATGCTGGAAGCTGTCATTTTCCCTATGGGATCCGGTAAGCCATTTTATTAATAAGAATAAAGGGCTTCACAAGGGCTTTAAAGACTGGTAGACATTTTTCTGGGCTAAAACGATTACTTTATAAGCATTTTTAATAGTTTATAGCTTTGAGGAGTTATTTTAATCTTGGGAATTATGTTAAAAAAACGGCAGGCACTGTATTGGACACCTTTTTCACTGGGGGCCTTCTCTAATCATAGGCAGAGCCTCATTTTCGCGCCACTAATGCGCAGTTGTTTTTGGGAAGCAAGGCATGCAGATGCATGTGTGAGGAGCTTAGATACACAGAAAAAGCTTACTGAAGGCGTCATTTGGTATCGTATTCCCCTCTGGGCTTGGTTGGGTCTCAGCAAAGCAGATACCAGGGACTGTATAGGGGTTAAATATAAAAACGGCTCCGGTTCCGTTATTTTAAGAGTTAAAGCTTTCAAATTTGGTGTGCAATACTTTTAAGGCTTTAAGACACTGTGGTGAAATTTTGGTGAATTTTGAACAATTCCTTCATACTTTTTCACATATTCAGTAATAAAGTGTGTTCAGTTTAAAATTTAAAGTGACAGTAACGGTTTTATTTTAAAACGTTTTTTGTACTTTGTTATCAAGTTTATGCCTGTTTAACATGTCTGAACTATCAGATAGACTATGTTCTGTATGTGAGGAAGCCAAGGTTCCTTCTCATTTAAATAGATGTGATACATGTGACAAACAATTTAGAGAAAATGATGCCCAAGATGATTCCTCAAGTGAGGGGAGTAAGCATGGTACTGCATCATCCCCTCCTGTGTCTACGCCAGTCTTGCCCACACAGGAGGCCCCTAGTACATCTAGTGCGCCAATACTTCTTACTATGCAACAATTAACGGCTGTAATGGATAATTCTATTAAAAACATTTTAGCCAAAATGCCCACTTATCAGCGAAAGCGCGACTGCTCTGTTTTAGATACTGAAGAGCATGAGGACGCTGATGATAATGGTTCTGACATGCCCTTACACCAGTCTGAAGGGGCCAGGGAGGTTTTGTCTGAGGGAGAAATTTCAGATTCAGGAAATATTTCTCAACAAGCTGAACCTGATGTTATTACATTCAAATTTAAATTGGAACATCTCCGCGCTCTGCTTAAGGAGGTGTTATCTACTCTGGATGATTGTGACAATTTGGTCATTCCAGAGAAATTATGTAAGATGGACAAGTTCCTAGAGGTCCCGGTGCCCCCCGAAGCTTTTCCTATACCCAAGCGGGTGGCGGACATTGTAAACAAAGAATGGGAAAGGCCCGGCATACCTTTTGTCCCTCCCCCTATATTTAAGAAATTGTTTCCTATGGTCGACCCCAGAAAGGACTTATGGCAGACAGTCCCCAAGGTCGAGGGGGCGGTTTCTACTCTAAACAAACGCACTACTATCCCTATAGAAGATAGTTGTGCTTTCAAAGATCCTATGGATAAAAAATTAGAGGGTTTGCTTAAAAAGATGTTTGTTCAGCAAGGTTACCTTCTACAACCAATTTCATGCATTGTTCCTGTCACTACAGCAGCGTGTTTCTGGTTCGATGAACTAGAAAAGTCGCTCGATAAAGAATCTTCTTATGAGGAGATTATGGACAGAGTTCACGCTCTTAAATTGGCTAACTCTTTTACGTTAGACGCCACTTTGCAATTAGCTAGATTAGCGGCGAAAAATTCAGGGTTTGCTATTGTGGCGCGCAGAGCGCTTTGGCTAAAGTCTTGGTCAGCGGATGCGTCCTCCAAGAACAAATTGCTGAACATACCTTTCAAAGGGAAAACGCTGTTTGGCCCTGACTTGAAAGAGATTATTTCAGATATCACTGGGGGAAAGGGCCACGCCCTTCCTCAGGATTTAAGGCTAAAAATAAACCTAATTTTCGTCCCTTTCGCAGAAACGGACCAGCCTCAAGTTCTACATCCTCTAAGCAAGAGGGTAATACTTCTCAAACCAAGCCAGCCTGGAGGCCAATGCAAGGCTGGAACAAAGGTAAGCAGGCCAAGAAACCTGCCACTGCTACCAAGACAGCATGAGATGTTGGCCCCCGATCCGGGACCGGATCTGGTGGGGGGCAGACTTTCTCTCTTCACTCAGGCTTGGGCAAGAGATGTTCTGGATCCTTGGGCGCTAGAAATAGTCTCCCAAGGTTATCTTCTGGAATTCAAGGAACTACCCCCAAGGGGAAGGTTCCACAGGTCTCAATTGTCTTCAGACCACATAAAAAGACAGGCATTCTTACATTGTGTAGAAGACCTGTTAAAAATGGGAGTGATTCATCCTGTTCCATTAAGAGAACAAGGGATGGGATTCTACTCCAATCTGTTCATAGTTCCCAAAAAAGAGGGAACATTCAGACCAATCTTAGATCTCAAGATCCTAAACAAATTTCTCAGGGTTCCATCGTTCAAAATGGAAACCATTCGGACAATTCTTCCTTCCATCCAGGAAGGTCAATTCATGACCACGGTGGATTTAAAGGATGCGTATCTACATATTCCTATCCACAAGGAACATCATCGGTTCCTAAGGTTCGCCTTTCTGGACAAACATTACCAGTTCGTGGCACTTCCATTCGGATTAGCCACTGCCCCAAGAATTTTCACAAAGGTACTAGGGTCCCTTCTAGCGGTGCTAAGACCAAGGGGCATTGCAGTAGTACCTTACTTGGACGACATACTGATTCAAGCGTCGTCTCTGCCACAAGCAAAGGCTCATACGGACATTGTCCTAGCCTTTCTCAGATCTCACGGGTGGAAAGTGAACGTAGAAAAAAGTTCTCTATCTCCGTCAACAAGAGTTCCCTTCTTGGGAACAATAATAGACTCCTTAGAAATGAAGATTTTTCTGACAGAGGCCAGAAAATCAAAACTTCTAAGCTCTTGTCAAGTACTTCATTCTGTTCTTCTTCCTTCCATAGCGCAGTGCATGGAAGTAATAGGTTTGATGGTTGCGGCAATGGACATAGTTCCTTTTGCGCGAATTCATCTAAGACCATTACAACTGTGCATGCTCAGACTGTGGAATGGGGATTATACAGACTTGTCTCCGACGATACAAGTAGACCAGAGGACCAGAGATTCACTCCGTTGGTGGCTGACCCTGGACAACCTGTCACAAGGGATGAGCTTCCGCAGACCAGAGTGGGTCATTGTCACGACCGACGCCAGTCTTGTGGGCTGGGGCGCGGTCTGGGAACCCCTGAAAGCTCAGGGTCTTTGGTCTCGGGAAGAATCTCTTCTACCGATAAACATTCTGGAACTGAGAGCGATATTCAATGCTCTCAAGGCTTGGCCTCAGCTAGCAAAGGCCAAATTCATAAGGTTTCAATCAGACAACATGACGACTGTTGCGTATATCAACCATCAGGGGGGAACAAGGAGTTCCCTGGCGATGGAAGAAGTGACCAAAATAATTCAATGGGCGGAGAATCACTCCTGCCACTTGTCTGCAATCCACATCCCAGGAGTGGAAAATTGGGAAGCGGATTTTCTGAGTCGTCAGACATTTCATCCGGGGGAGTGGGAACTCCATCCGGAAATCTTTGCCCAAATAATTCAATTGTGGGGCATTCCAGACATGGATCTGATGGCGTCTCGTCAGAACTTCAAGGTTCTTTGCTACGGGTCCAGATCCAGGGATCCCAAGGCGACTCTAGTGGATGCACTAGTAGCACCTTGGACCTTCAACCTAGCTTATGCGTTCCCACCATTTCCTCTCATTCCCAGGCTGGTAGCCAGGATCAAACAGGAGAGGGTATCGGTGATCTTGATAGCTCCTGCGTGGCCACGCAGGACTTGGTATGCAGACCTGGTGAATATGTCATCGGCTCCACCATGGAAGCTACCTTTGAGACAGGACCTTCTTGTTCAAGGTCCGTTCGAACATCCGAATCTGGCCTCACTCCAACTGACTGCTTGGAGATTGAACGCTTGATTTTATCAAAGCGAGGGTTCTCAGATTCTGTCATTGATACTCTTGTTCAGGCTAGAAAGCCTGTAACTAGAAAAATCTACCATAAAATATGGAAAAAATATATCTGTTGGTGTGAATCTAAAGGATTCCCATGGAACAAGATAAAAATTCCTAAGATTCTATCCTTTCTTCAAGAGGGTTTGGAGAAAGGATTATCTGCAAGTTCTTTGAAGGGACAGATTTCTGCTTTATCTGTTTTACTTCACAAAAAGCTGGCGGCTGTGCCAGATGTTCAAGCTTTTGTTCAGGCTCTGGTTAGAATCAAGCCTGTTTACAAACCTTTGACTCCTCCTTGGAGTCTCAATTTAGTTCTTTCAGTTCTTCAGGGGGTTCCGTTTGAACCCCTACATTCCGTTGATATCAAGTTATTATCTTGGAAAGTTTTGTTTTTGGTTGCAATTTCTTCTGCAAGAAGAGTTTCAGAGTTATCTGCTCTGCAGTGTTCTCCTCCATATCTGGTGTTCCATGCAGATAAGGTGGTTTTGCGTACTAAACCTGGTTTTCTTCCGAAAGTTGTTTCTAACAAAAATATTAACCAGGAGATAGTCGTGCCTTCTTTGTGTCCAAATCCAGTTTCAAAGAAGGAACGTTTGTTGCACAATTTGGATGTAGTTCGTGCTCTAAAATTCTATTTAGAAGCTACAAAGGATTTCAGACAAACATCTTCTTTGTTTGTTGTTTATTCTGGTAAAAGGAGAGGTCAAAAAGCAACTTCTACCTCTCTCTCTTTTTGGCTTAAAAGCATCATCTGATTGGCTTATGAGACTGCCGGAAGGCAGCCTCCTGAAAGAATCACAGCTCACTCCACTAGGGCTGTGGCTTCCACATGGGCCTTCAAGAACGAGGCTTCTGTTGATCAGATATGTAAGGCAGCGACGTGGTCTTCACTGCACACTTTTTCCAAATTCTACAAATTTGATACTTTTGCTTCTTCTGAGGCTATTTTTGGGAGAAAGGTTTTGCAAGCCGTGGTGCCTTCCATCTAGGTGACCTGATTTGCTCCCTCCCATCATCCGTGTCCTAAAGCTTTGGTATTGGTTCCCACAAGTAAGGATGACGCCGTGGACCGGACACACCTATGTTGGAGAAAACAGAATTTATGCTTACCTGATAAATTACTTTCTCCAACGGTGTGTCCGGTCCACGGCCCGCCCTGGTTTTTTAATCAGGTCTGATGAATTATTTTCTCTAACTACAGTCACCACGGTATCATATGATTTCTCCTATGCATATTCCTCCTTTACGTCTGTCGAATGACTGGGGAAGGCGGAGCCTAGGAGGGATCATGTGACCAGCTTTGCTGGGCTCTTTGCCATTTCCTGTTGGGGAAGAGAATATCCCACAAGTAAGGATGACGCCGTGGACCGGACACACCGTTGGAGAAAGTAATTTATCAGGTAAGCATAAATTCTGTTTTCTAGGTAGTTGCTGATATGACTCAGGGTCCTGCAGCTGCCTAAGTGCTTAGTTTATATATGTTTGTTTGTCAAGCACGACAAGGCTGCCACCCTTATCCGATTGTCGAATCACTATTTGTTGATTATTCTGAAGTTGAACTATGGCATCTCTCTCTCTTCTTGACAAATTAGAGGTTCTGCCCTTTTGTGTTTCTGACAAGCGGGTAAGGTCCTCAACTACCCTCTTGTGAAAAACTTCTAAGCTTTTACCCCTAATATGTAGGGGATAAAAGTTAGAACGGGATTGGTGTGAGTGATGTACTGGTTCATTCGTCTCTTCAGTTATCCTACGTCCCTCTGCAGCTAGGCTTTCTAAGTTGATGAGGTCACATATGTCCGAAAAGGACATATGTTCATATTTAGAGATTGTACAAGTCTCTCTTATTGGAGTAATGGTCTCGGTCTCCCTCTCAGAGAAAATTTTTCTTAGAGTGAGATCCCTGACCAATTTGTTGACATCCAATATAGTTTGGAAAAGGTCAAAGTCACGCGAGGGTACAAACCCTAAACCGTAACTTAAAACCTTCAGCTCTATATCTGTCAGAGAGGAGAGATTGATAACAGTGTTATCTACTGGTATTGATGCCTCTGGGTTTGTCTCCTCAGGGAGTATCTCTGTTCTTGTTGTTGCATTTGTGGTGTGGGGGTTCTGTGTACCTGACCCCTCCCCCCTCCCCTGGCGCATCGTGGAGCCCAGTGAAAATCCTGAGATGTAAAATCCTCATTAACATTTCTTTTAGAATCAGTGTCCATATGGTATTGTGATCTCCCTCTACCTCTCTGCCTACCCCTTCTGGGAACAGCCCCCATGTTACGTGGGTCTTTAAGGATACCTTTAGGGATTGCCAATTCCTCTAAGCTATCTCTATTAGTTGTCTGAAGTGAGGCACCCTCTTCTCCTTCTGAGCCAGAATAAACATCTGTATCGAAACTAGAGGCAAATCTATCCTCATCCGATAGTTCTGGCTCAGAATCGGAGAAAAACACCCTTTTAGGGGCATTTACTTTGGGGTCTTTGGTGTTAGTGTTACCCCTCTTATTTTGTTGGTCTTTAGAGCCCATAGGATGGCTGGCTTGGGTAATAGTGTGGGAATTAGACCAAGATCTGCTTCTCTGGCGACATCGCCAGATGTAAACTGTTCCCTTGGTGTAGTCTTTCTGATCTCGGATGAATTTAGAGTGTTTGATCTGTATGATCAATTTTCTAGATTCATCCATGGTTTTCTTAAGTATATTATCATACTCTGGATAAATATCACAAGTTTTAAAACTATTCATTTCAACCTGCAAGAGAGTTATCTTATTTTTAACCTCATTTAGGAGTATATCTTTATATTCAATCAATAACCAAATCAATTTGAGTGAACAATCAGTTAATGTTTGGTTCCATCTTTCAATGAAAGTCACATCTTGAATGTCATATGTGGGGAACTTATTGATTCGTAGTCCCCTTGGTACCATTTTCATGGCTACATATTTAGATAGAATCCATTTGTCCCACTTCAATTTTTGTTCTTTCTTTTTTAAAGACTCCATATCAAAAAAGTAGTCGCCTAGTTGTGTATTTGGAACATCTTGTGCAAATACATCTTTTAGTTCCAAAAGATTAAAATCTTCGTCATCTGTATCTTTCAGGGAGAAGAAAGAGTCTATTTGTGCCATTTCCTCCATAATGCCGTTTATGTAAGGGGGAATCACAACTTGGATATAGCTTTAAATATACCAAACCAGAGAGGTATATGTATTGTCAGGCCAACTATATAGCTAAAAGTGGAGTGTGTCTCCAGAGTTCATGCGTTTCCAGCCAATACCAGTCCAGGGAAAAAAACAATAGAAGCAAATGAAACAAAATACCAGTATATAGCTGGACCAGGACCTATGGAAGCTATGCAGAGTTTTAGATCCAAATGTTCATATGCTCCAGGTATATGCATACAAAAATGTATTCTATAATAAGTATAGGAAGTACTGCGTATGTCATGTAGGTAGGTACTGTTAGTAAATAGGAGGCTGGGCTTGACAGATATAGGTCTCAAAGTAGCTGCACGAGTGTTGTCAGGTTAACCATCCCATCCGGATTCAGCCTCTACAGCAGAGATACTGCCAGAAAGGGCACCGGGTAATATGTTGATCCTGTGCACAGCTGTAAGTGCCAATATATAGTAGGCTTAATGATGTACCATGACAACCGTCAAAAATGTTCTGTCCACATAAGTCACCACAAAACAGCTGTATTAAAACAGTCAGGTATATAATCCCATCCGGAGTCAACTTATAAAGAGAGTGATATTGTCAAAGACCCCGGGTAATATAAAAACCTGTGTTTAATGCCAAAAGATAGTGAGCTTAATTATCTGTACTGCTGTAGAAGAGATATGTCTGTATAAACGTTGATTAGAATTACCACAGACAGGATGTAACAGGAGGGCGCAAATTAGTTGGCGCAACAGGTGTATGTCAAAACAAGGTAAGGAGTTACTCACTGCACCATCGCCGGCAAACCATCTCTTCCGTGGCCGATGTCCGCTTGTGTGTTGTCCGCTGCGGCTCTCTGAGTAAACTGTTTGCAGAGTGCAGCAGCGTGTCCACCTGAGTTCGCTACGGCACAACAGGCTACAGCCTGTCGGCTATTCAGTATAGCCAGATGAAAATGTATGGCTCCGCTCCTGGACGTCCTACGTCATTCCGCTCTGCGTGTATAGCTCCATAGGTCGGGCCTCCGGAATCTCCTCCAGTGACTGGCGGCTCTCTCTCTGGTCACGGTTCACTCTAACTGGAAACGGAGATACATGAGTGGGGTGGAGTCCCTGTACTCCACATAAAAATAGAAAAAATAAGTTAAGCAAGACAAGAAAAGAAAGTCTGACCGGTTTCGGTCGAATGGACCGTAATCCTAGACATAAAAGCACTAAACAGGTGTAGCCTATTTAAGTCTACAACACTCCTGTGATTGAACATTTCTCAAGTGCTGCTAAACTTAACATAATTTAACCCTATATGTACAGAGACTTGATCTATATACACGACATGAGCAAATAATTTCCTTATACAGATTGGAATAAAAAAGTTGAATACAATGTATAAGCTGACAGTTGATGCATGTAAGTAGATATTAAATGCAGCATAGTATAAGATATTTTTAAAGTTTTTTTCTGGAAAAAAATATTAAACTATGTGAACTGACCAACTTATATTAAATTGTCCCTTATTGAGCGGCCACAGTTAGTAAGTTCTTAATAGTTAGCTGAATGAGCGCTTGAGGGAAATAGCGTGATAAAAAACGGACACTTGTACTAATGCATGTCTCTTTATATGCACTAACCTAACTTATGTATTGTATACTTAGGCATATATCAGTTAAGGTTTAAGCATATTAAATATATTGGATGCAGACGTTTACATTTGACCATAAAACTTATATCTATTAACTGGATCTCAGTTAATAGTATTACAGTATGTAATTATATAGAAAGGTGCCAGCTCTTATTAAGAGAACTTCTTGCGAAAATGTTTGAAAACCATGTGAGGCAGTTAGACAAAGATGTAGAGGGGGATTAAATAATGTGACTTATATAGAGCCTAATAATACATGATAGGGCTCAATAGTCAAAAACGTAGTGTGTATATAAGAGTGTATCAGTAGATATTACTCTTTTAAGCTGAACAGAGAAGTAGAGCGCTAAGGATAGGCCAAACTACATAATATGTCTAAATAGAAAGGTGAAATCTCTATTTTTCCTCACTATACCAATACACAGAGAACATCTCATTACATAAAAGAAAGAGCAGTCTCTGCACTGTGTAAACACTTTTTGGAACAACATGATGGAGATCTGAGATCCTTTAGGTGGCAGGCTATCGAGCAAATAGTTAGTCCCCCACGTGGAGGTGACAAATTTCAGATCTTGTCACGTCAAGAGATCTATTGGATCCATAAGCTCGGTAGCCTGCTACCTAGAGAGGATTCAACTCAGAATTTGACATTATAAATTTTTGGCACAGGTAACCACTTTGCCATTTTTTACATCTGTACACATGGTCACTACCAGTATTTTATGTAATGAGATGTTCTCTGTGTATTGGTATAGTGAGGAAAAATAGAGATTTCACCTTTCTATTTAGACATATTATGTAGTTTGGCCTATCCTTAGCGCTCTACTTCTCTGTTCAGCTTAAAAGAGTAATATCTACTGATACACTCTTATATACACACTACGTTTTTGACTATTAGGCTCTATATAAGTCACATTATTCAATCCCCCTCTACATCTTTGTCTAACTGCCTCACATGGTTTTCAAAAATTCTCGCAAGAAGTTCTCTTAATAAGAGCTGGCACCTTTCTATATAATTACATACTGTAATACTATTAACTGAGATCCAGTTAATAGATATAAGTTTTATGGTCAAATGTAAACGTCTGCATCCAATATATTTAATATGCTTAAACCTTAACTGATATATGCCTAAGTATTTATATATACAATACATAAGTTAGGTTAGTGCATATAAAGAGACATGTATTAGTACAAGTGTCAGTTTTTTATCACGCTATTTCCCTCAAGCGCTCATTCAGCTAACTATTAAGAGCTTACTAACTGTGGCCGCTCAATAAGGGACAATTTAATATAAGTTGGTCAGTTCACATAGTTTAATATTTTTTCCAGAAACAAACTTTCAAAATATCTTATACTATGCTGCATTTAATATCTACTTACATGCATCAACTGTCAGCTTATACATTGTATTCAACTTTTTGATTCCAATATGCATCGCTACTAGTAGTATAACTACAAGGAAATTATTTGCTCATGTCATGTGTATATAGATCAAGTCTCTGTACATATAGGGTTAAATTATGTTAAGTTTAGCAGCACTTGAGAAATGCCCAATCACAGGAGTGTTGTAGACTTAAATAGGCTACACCTGTTTAGTGCTTTTATGTCTAGGATTACGGTCCATTCGACCGAAACCGGTCAGACTTTCTTGTCTTGCTTAACTTACATTTTTTATGAGTCTGCCTACCTTTTATTTGCCTCAATAAAGTTTTTGATGTTTTTACCTTATGGGGCCATTGTGGATTTATCATACATTATCTGAGCTCACTCACTGAAACGGAGAGGACTATTTTTTCTATTTTTATGTGGAGTACAGGGACTCCACCCCACTCATGTATCTCCGTTTCCAGTTAGAGTGAGCCATGACCAGAGACAGAGCCGCCAGTCACTGGAGGAGATTCTGGAGGCCCGACCTATGGAGCTATACACGCAGAGCGGAATGACGTAGGACGTCCAGGAGCGGAGCCATACATTTTCATCTGGCTATACTGAATAGCCGACAGGCTGTAGCCTGTTGTGCCGTTGCGAACTCAGGTGGACACGCTGCTGCACTCGGCAAACAGTTTACCCGGAGAGCCGCAGCGGACATCGGCCACGGAAGAGATGGTTTGCCGGCGATGGTGCAGTGAGTAACTCCTTACCTTGTTTTGACATACACCTGTTGCGCCAACTAATTTGCGCCCTCCTGTTACATCCTGTCTGTGGTAATTCTAATCAACGTTTATACGGACATATCTCTTCTACAGCAGTACAGATAATTAAGCTCACTATCTTTTGGCATTAAACACAGGTTTTTATATTACCCTGGGTCTTTGACAATATCACTCTCTTTATAAGTTGACTCCGGATGGGATTATATACCTGACTGTTTTAATACAGCTGTTTTGTGGTGACTTATGTGGACAGAACATTTTTGACAGTTGTCATGGTACATCATTAAGCCTACTATATATTGGCACTTACAGCTCTGCACAGGTTCAACATATTACCCGGTGCCCTTTCTGGCAGTATCTCTGCTGTAGAGGCTGAATCCGGATGGGATGGTTAACCTGACAACACTCGTGCAGCTACTTTGAGACCTATATCTGTCAAGCCCAGCCTTCTATTTACTAACAGTACCTACCTACATGACATACGCAGCACTTCCTATACTTATTATAGAATACATTTTTGTATGCATATACCTGGAGCATATGAACATTTGGATCTAAAACTCTGCATAGCTTCCATAGGTCCTGGTCCAGCTATATACTGGTATTTTGTTTCATTTGCTTCTATTGATAAAAAAAATTATTAATAATAATCAAAACTATTGGGATATTAACTGTTCAAACTCGTTGCATTCTATATAAAGTGTAGAAAAAATTATATTTATTAAAATATATATTTATTAAAAACAGCAGTTGACACTGTTCACTAGTAATTGTCGGATATCTGATTTGAAATACACATATATAAATATTGTTCAAAAAAATGTCATATATATGAAGGTTCTCATATGGAATACAATAAACATACACCGGTGAAAAGCAATGATGGAAATAACAGTGTAGTAATAAATCTATATATACTCCTGTTCAAAATACAATGAAGAAGTTAAAAAAGTATTTGACACAAAAAAGGCTCTTAAAAAAGGGGGGTTCAAAAAAGCTGCAGCTAAAATATTACAAAAAAATGAGAAAATATATAAAAATGAAAAAATATACGTATAGTATTGAAAGTCTCAATTAAAATCTCACATTGGTTATATTCCTTGTGTTATTAGGTTGCATATAATGTTTAAGATACAATATACGCCTTGATTTGTAATTATTGATCCAATAGTAGCACTGTGCGCTGAATTGGCGACACTGTCAGAGCTTTATAATATTGCAACTGAAAAGTAAGTATAAAACATCTTTTATGTGGATATCCCTTCGAACTGTGCAACTTCGTAACTGGTGCAATTTATTGACTTTTTCAGAGTTGGAATTCACTTTGTTTGATAGAAAAATTAGGGCTTTATTGAAGGAAAAGACAAACCTTTCGAATGTTCCTTCTGATCAAAAAGTTATTTCCCCTTGAAGAGAAACAGCTCCAGCTCATAACTCTTAATAAACTGGCCAGTTTACGTGAGCATCAGCACTCCCAAGACCGCCCCACTGTGAGTAACAGATGCTAGAGCAGCAGAACACTCACACCGGGCGATAGGAGAATCGCTTAATACCGATAACCTGTGAGAGGTGAGATTTGAATTCCCAACAAACAAGGAGACAAGCATAAGGATTGGTTGCTGAGAAATCCTGCTACATCCGGTAAGAGTCCAAGGACGCCGCCACTACCTGAGCGAGCCCGGTCAAGCAGGGTAAGGAAATTTGAACCACCTTATTATACATACATCTTGTGAACATACAAGGGGAAAGAACTTTTTTATCAGAAGGAACATTCGAAAGGTTTGTCTTTTCCCTCAATAAAGCCCTAATTTTTCTATCAAAGTGAATTCCAACTCTGAAAAAGTCAATAAATTGCACCAGTTACTAAGTTTCACAGTTCGAACGGATATCCACATAAAAGATTTTTTATACTTACTTTTCAGTTGCAATATTATAAAGCTCTGACAGTGTCACCAATTCAGTGCACAGTGCTACTATTGGATCAATAATTACAAATCAAGGCGCATATTGTATCTTAACAAACATTATATGCAACCAAACATTATATGCAACCTAATAACACGAGGAATATAACCAATGTGAGATTTTAATTGAGACTTTCAATGCTATACGTATATATTTTTATTTTTATATATTTTCTCATTTTTTTTGTAATTTTTTAGCTGCAGCTTTTTTCAACCCCCCTTTTTTAAGAGCATTTTTTGTGTCAAATGATACTTTTTTAACTTCTTCATTGTATTTTGAATGGGAATATATATAGATTTATTACTACAGTGTTATTTCCATCATTGCTTTTCACCGGTGTATGTTTATTGTATTCCATATGAGAACCTTCATATATATATATATATATATATATAATCATGATATAATAATTATCATCATTTAATTAAGAATATTTTACAAAAATACTGGTTCATTTTAAGAAGTGATCCAGTTTTGAAACAAATACTGGATGATACCCCTATTTGTACGTTTAGGAGAGCACAGACCCTAAAAAATAAGTTAGCACCAAGTAAGATCTTAATGAAAAAGCCCACTAATAGGGTGGTAAATAAGTATAGTACTAATTCTTCCTTTTTAAAGATAAAGAAAGGTTTTTTTTTAAATGTGGGAAAACTAACTGTGGTCTCTGTAGTTACACGATGGGTAATGTTACTGAATTTAAGTCTTTTGTCACCAATGAAACTTTTAATGTTTTTTCACATTTCACGTGTGACTCAACATTTGTGGTATATTTACTACAATGTAAATGTGGGGTTCAGTACATTGGGAGAACCTCAAGACCAATCAAAAAGAGATGGGGCGAGCACATGAGAAATGTGAAGAAAGAATTGGTGAACCATAGTGTTCCTCGCCATAAGGAAAAATGTCACTCGGGGGAAACTGATATATATAGTATTCTTCCTATAGAATATGTAGCTCCCAAATGGGGTAGAAATAGAATTATACACTTGCGCCAAAGAGAGACTTATTGGATATGGAAATTAAAAACTTTGAAACCCCATGGTCTTAATGAAAACATAGACATGGCAGCTTTCAATTGAGTCACCAATATCACATCTTTGTTGTCACTGTTTTTATTATTCTTGTATATGTACAATTTTATTATTATGATTTCATCTGTGCATTTAATTATGCCCCATTAGATGATCCCTGAGCCGGCATGGGTTTTTCTCACCTCCAGGGGTATATAAGGTTATATATATATTTTTTAATATTTCCATATATTGTACATTTATATTATCTATTTTTTTATATATATGGGGTGCTACCTTGTCACTTTGGATTATGTGATCTATGTTTTTTTATATATATTTTTATAGCTATAATATTGATAATATGTTAGTATTATACCCTTTTGTATTATCATATGAGTTTGCAGATCTGGTCGTTATTATATTTTTAACATCATTTATATATATATTGTGTATATTACTTTTTTTTTTTTTATATATATTATAGTAATCATGAGATTGGTTCTTTTTAGTTTGTATGGTTGACTTATAATATTCGATTGTTTATTATATTTGATTATATATTTTTTATATGTTAATTCTCTGGAGACTTACACTAATATTGAGTAATGATAAGGGTACGTACCCATCAGCTCTAGATGTCATTTAACTGTTAGTTTGTTATGTGGAGCCATTAGGCATGGTACACATTTTTATACTTCAGTATTTTTAGCTAGCGAGATAACCAGTAGTTTTATGTTATGGTTGGTTGTATCGGTGGATTTTTGTTATTGGGCATAGCTGAGCGCTACAGCGGCATCTTATGAGTGACAGGTAACACTCCCATATTGGGTTGGTATCACACGCCCCCATTTTTTGTCCTATTAGTAAAGAAGCCGGCTCAGATGAACATCTTATTGGTTCATAGTTTTAGCACGCATGCGCATTGCAAGGCTTGAGACGCCGAGAATTGTTTTAAATAGTGTGATGACTGTCAGTATTTTACACCTGATGAAACGGTTGTTGTGACCGGGAAACGCGTAGTGTATTAGGTTATAATAAACTTAATTGTTATATTTTAACCTTGCTGTCATCACGCTTGTTTTATTATACTGTTTTTATTGCCGACTTTTACACCCTACTGGCTCGAGCTTTTTGGGAGCTGTATTTTTCCCAGACTGGGACTTCACCAACTAGTTTGGCTCCTTTCCTACTTCAGTACGTGTGGGGGACTTTGAAGCTAACCCTCTGGCTCTTTGATCGTGAGGATAAGCTCGCTGGACAGCTTTTAATGGTTCAGTCTGCACCTGTGGCACTTCTCAAGTGCTTGCAATCTAGTAAGTGATTCTGTATCGTTTGTGGGGGTCTCTGTCATCTACGATCTCACACTATTGTGGCGCCTCCTTTTTTTTCTCCTTTCTATCTGCATATATATATATATATATATATATATATATATATATATATATATATATATATATATATATATATACAGGGAGTGCAGAATTATTAGGCAAATGAGTATTTTGACCACATCATCCTCTTTATGCATGTTGTCTTACTCCAAGCTGTATAGGCTCGAAAGCCTACTACCAATTTAGCATATTAGGTGATGTGCATCTCTGTAATGAGAAGGGGTGTGGTCTAATGACATCAACACCCTATATCAGGTGTGCATAATTATTAGGCAACTTCCTTTCCTTTGGCAAAATGGGTCAAAAGAAGGACTTGACAGGCTCAGAAAAGTAAAAAATAGTGAGATATCTTGCAGAGGGATGCAGCACTCTTAAAATTGCAAAGCTTCTGAAGCGTGATCATCGAACAATCAAGCGTTTCATTCAAAATAGTCAACAGGGTCGCAAGAAGCGTGTGGAAAAACCAAGGCGCAAAATAACTGCCCATGAACTGAGAAAAGTCAAGCGTGCAGCTGCCAAGATGCCACTTGCCACCAGTTTGGCCATATTTCAGAGCTGCAACATCACTGGAGTGCCCAAAAGCACAAGGTGTGCAATACTCAGAGACATGGCCAAGGTAAGAAAGGCTGAAAGACGACCACCACTGAACAAGACACACAAGCTGAAACGTCAAGACTGGGCCAAGAAATATCTCAAGACTGATTTTTCTAAGGTTTTATGGACTGATGAAATGAGAGTGAGTCTTGATGGGCCAGATGGATGGGCCCGTGGCTAGATTGGTAAAGGGCAGAGAGCTCCAGTCCGACTCAGACGCCAGCAAGGTGGAGGTGGAGTACTGGTTTGGGCTGGTATCATCAAAGATGAGCTTGTGGGGCCTTTTCGGGTTGAGGATGGAGTCAAGCTCAACTCCCAGTCCTACTGCCAGTTTCTTGAAGACACCTTCTTCAAGCAGTGGTACAGGAAGAAGTCTGCATCCTTCAAGAAAAACATGATTTTCATGCAGGACAATGCTCCATCACACGCGTCCAAGTACTCCACAGCGTGGCTGGCAAGAAAGGGTATAAAAGAAGAAAATCTAATGACATGGCCTCCTTGTTCACCTGATCTGAACCCCATTGAGAACCTGTGGTCCATCATCAAATGTGAGATTTACAAGGAGGGAAAACAGTACACCTCTCTGAACAGTGTCTGGGAGGCTGTGGTTGCTGTTGCACGCAATGTTGATGGTGAACAGATCAAAACACTGACAGAATCCATGGATGGCAGGCTTTTGAGAAAGGTGGCTATATTGTTTTTGTTTTGTTTTTGAATGTCAGAAATGTATATTTGTGAATGTTGAGATGTTATATTGGTTTCACTGGTAAAAATAAATAATTGAAATGGGTATATATTTGTTTTTTGTTAAGTTGCCTAATAATTATGCACAGTAATAGTCACCTGCACACACAGATATCCCCCTAAAATAGCTATAACTAAAAACAAACTAAAAACTACTTCCAAAACTATTCAGCTTTGATATTAATGAGTTTTTTGGGTTCATTGAGAACATGGTTGTTGTTCAATAATAAAATTAATCCTCAAAAATACAACTTGCCTAATAATTCTGCACTCCCTGTGTATATATATATATATATATATATATATATATATATATATATATATATATATATATATATATATATATATATAAGAAACATTTTTGAATGATATTTATATATGTGTCAGATTGTCAGATATCTGACAATTACCAGTGAACAGTGTCAATTGCTGTTTTTAATAAATATAATTTTTAATAAATATAATTTTTTCTACACTTTATATAGAATGCAACGAGTTTGAACAGTTAATATCCCAATACTTTTGATTATTATTAATAATTTTTTTATCAATAAATTTTTTTTTGACTTTCCACAATTTTCAACTTTCATCATTTCTGTTATCTAGTATTCTTTGGTGATATTTGGTTTATACACTTATTTTAGTCAATTATTATATAACAGATAGCCGTAGGCACCACCTCTTACACTCCTCCTTGTCCAATATCTGTTGCATATTTGTGAGATTTTGCAACTATTGAGGTTGGCAATTCTGTTTTCAGTAAACAGTCTGATCTACACACACCCTTTTTTTGTCTTTTCCTATTGGTGTGACTCTGTCGGAACTTATCGAGGTGGACTCTCCACTCGAGGATATTCAGGACAGAATTAAAGCTCTAAGACATGATAATTCTTTCATCTGTGATGCGATCTTGCAGATCATTCGCTTAAATGAGAAGGCATCTGGCTTTGCAGTCCTAGCCCGACGGGCGCTATGGTTAAAGTCTTGGTCTGCCGATATGACTTCTAAGTCAAGACTCCTCTCGCTGGACTGTATTATTTCTACGGTTACCGGAGGCAAAGGAGCCTTCCTACCGCAGGATAAGAAGAACAAATCTAAAGAACAACAATCTTCTAATTTTCGTTCCTTTAGTTCTGACAAGTATCAACGACAGTAATCCTCTTCTAAGCCAGAGCAGTCCAAGAGCACTTGGAAGCCGGCTCAGTCCTAGAATAAATCCAAACAGAATAAGAAGCCCGCTGATACCAAGTCGGCATTAAGGTTACATAATTGTACTCACAGTTGAAGCGCTGCAAAAGAAAATAGAAAAGCAGCAAGTCATCATAGATGCAAGCCAGGAGGAGCTTAAGTAGTTACTATCAGCAGAAGAATTTGGAAACAAAATCAAAGAAATGGATGAAAAAACTGCTGCCATTAGAAAAGATCTGCAAGATCGTAAGAATCAAAAGTTCTGAGACAAATTATATTATGCCCAAGGAAACGTTTACAGGTGGCGTAATGAAACCAGAGCCTCACTGCGGAGGGATCCCAATCAATCAAAATGATCCAGCCACAACAATTTGTCACACCAGCAAGCCAGACAAGTCCAGAGGAGTTCGATCAGTGCAGACAGCTCCAGTGGATCAAGTATTTTAGGATCCAGCGACAAGGGGAGCATGCCACCACACACAGAGGAGGCCGTGAACACATACCGAGGGGCGGGACGCCCAAATTGACCAAGGAGGGAGAAGGCCCAGAAGAAACATCAAAAGAATCAGCAGTGATTAATATTTCAGCTTGCACACTAACGGACAGTGAGTACCAATTGCTGGACAAAGGACTTACGTTCTGTCCAGATGTGAACTTTTTTGAAATTGAAAAGGACATGTTCAGGTTCTTTAGAACTTTAAAACTTAAAACGTTTTTTTCTGATGATACAAAGATACTTAACACTAATAAAGTCTTAAGCAAAAATGAAAAACTAACGTTAAGTGCAACAGGTCTTTATAAGAAAAGCAATTTTGTACCACCTTCCAATAATAGCAGTGGAATGGAAACATACATGAGATTGGTCTCTAGTGATTTGGAAAAACTCAAAGGTAAAAAAGAAATCTTGAAAATGTAAACATAATATTTCCAAAGAACAAAGTCATGCTGTTTCCACACTGCTAGATATGGATATCATAGTAAGGGAGGCTGACAAGGGTGGAGCCACTGTAGTCTTAGATAAAGATTATTATGTTGAAGAAATCATGTCAGCTGCAGGATAAAGACACATACTTAATTCTCCCTCACAATCCTTTGTTTAACATACAGAAGGAAATTAAGGGTATTATTGACAAAGCCCTATCTGGGGGTATTATTGATAAGAAGCTTGCACAATATTTAGATATTGATTGGCCAAAGACAGCTATTATATACACTGTACCAAAAGTGCATTAAGACCCTAATAAACCACCAGGCTGCCCAATAGTTGTTGGAGTAGAATTAGTCTTTAGTAACATAGCAGTATACTTAGATAAAATCCTACAACCAGAGGTAATGAGAGCAACTTCTTATATTAAAGACACTAATGACTTCATAGCAAAGCTCAAAAATCTCCCACTAGACAACACCAAGTATATTCTATAGACGTTAGTGGTTTATACACGTCACTAAAACATGAAAATGGTATTGGAGCTACCATGACAACTATGGCTAAAACTAATGTATATGGTGTAGCTCATTTACAGTTTGAGGAGCTATTGAGATTAGTTCTATACTGAAATTATTTTTTGTTTGGTGACAGGTGGTACCTACAATTAAAAGGAACAGCCATGGGGTCCAATGTGGCCCCATCATATGCCAACCTCTTCATAAGTTGTTTTGAGGACAAGTTTGTCTATGAGAATAGTTTATTCTTACAATATGGAGCAGACTGGTGGCACTTCTTAGATGACGTGTTTGGCGCCCCTGGTGGGGAGACATTGGATCCCTAATAGTAATGCATTGTGCATAATATTTTTTGCATAATAAATAATTATTTTATTGAGTTTGGCCTTTGTCTAATAATTGAACCACGTTACTGAAAGAGACTGGAATATTAGAACTGTATAATTTAGGTTATTTTTCTGCTAAATTGTACTCAGAGAGTTAATGCTTAAGTCTGGGTTTTTTCTTAGGATTTTCCCTTTAATAAATTTTAAGTGGTGGCAGCTGAGATATTGTAGTTAGTTAGTGTGGGTGGCATTAAAGGAGTTTTGGGGCATTTCTTTTACGTCTAGTACAGACTGGAGAGTGTTGTTAACCCTTGCACCCACTGAACTAAATCACAAGCTGGCCTGGTGTGGCTAGATTGTGACCTATCAGTGAGAGTAGAAGGGGTCTGATAACCCTTTCTGTGCCAAATAAGTGACTGGCACAGGGTTGGATACACCCTGTGCCACACAAATTGGTGGGCAGCGGTGTAGATAATTTTTGTTATTAGATTTTAGTGCCTGTGGATTCGCTAGGGTGAAAATCCGGGTACTAAAATAAATTGTTTCTTACCATTTCCAAAGGCTAAAACTCAGTGCATTATATAGTCACACATTGCAAACAGTCCCCTTCCCTATTCTTTGTTTTTCTTCTCTATTTCATTTTTGCTATGGAATCATACGAGCAACAGACTAAAGAAGCATTGGCACTCTTATGCCAGGAGCGTGATATTCCAACACGTGGAAAGAACAAAGATGTACTAATACAAGCTCTTGTTGAATATGATAACGGCCAAATCACACCAGTTAAGGTCTCAGGAGAGATGTCGGCAGCTGGGGGCAGCGATTCATCAGGATCTGGGGATCCATTGGACTGTTATTTGCAAACTGTTCTTAAACATATGGGCTCAGTGGATGCAAGTTTGCACATTGAACTGATTACAAAATTTTATGAGAGACAGGCTGCTGTGGCTGAGAGACGGGCAGCTAGGGAAGCTGAGAGAGAGTCTCTCGCAGCTGAGAGAGAGTCTCTGGCAGCTGAAAGACAGGCTGCTCAACGACAGGCAGAGAGAGAGTATCAGCTACAGCTTGCACGGTTGGAGAGAGGGATGGTCTCACCTGTTGTTAGTGAACCTAGAGACCCACCTGCTCCCCGAGTGCATGCAGAGAATTTTCCCACGCTGGAGAAAGATGGAGATGTGGATGGATGTATTCCTGCGTAGCTTTGAGAAAGTTTGCAGTCAGTTCCAGTTGCCAAGGGAGCAGTGGGCCAAATACCTTACCCCTGGCCTTAAAGGTCATGCACTGGAGGCGTTTGCTGAACTACCCTCCAGAGTTTGATCAGGACTATGATTCCTAAGATTTCAAATAATAGATCATATACAGAGCCCTAGGCGTGGCGGCAATAGAGAACTGCTTCTCAAAAAACGTGAGGCATTTTGGATTAATAAATTAGATTGCTTAATCCCCAATGGTATGAATAGAGAACTTGATTTAAGTATATTCCTGTAAAGTATAATATCTTTATCTTTATACAATTCCATTTCTGGTATTTCATTTTATAATTTTAAATTTTGACATTTTTGATATCTGCTCTTCAACAAATGTGATTGTTCTCTTTTTTTAAAAAATATTTTTTTATATAATAAAATTGTATGTTTGATATGGGTTAGACCACTAGATGGCAATAGAGGTTAAGTAAAATGTATATCTAAGTAATTAAGGTGAAAGGTGTGGTCTCACCTGACTGATGGCTATTTAAAGGTGATTAAGTCTAACAAACAGTATGTGAACATGACTAAGGGATAACCACCCGAAACGTCGTTCTATTTTACCTGCTCCTACTATGTGTTTAATAAAGGAACTTTTTATATGAGAAGTGGTGCTGCTGCATTCTTTGAAGATTTTGGATACTGTTTGGATCCTTGCAGTGATCCTATGCTAGCTTGCACACACCTTGGGTCTGAGTGCTGGATTTCAATTACATTGATTAAAGCTGCACTGCAGAGGAGGTATAATCTTACTCCTGAGGTGTACAGGAAGAAATTCCGTTCTCTGCAGAAAGATTTGTCAGAGAGCCATACTGCAACTGTTGGAAACCTGATGACAGCCTTTAAACAGTGGGTCAGAGGATTAAGAATTGCCACTATGGAGGAGCTGGAAGATCTGATAGTGAAGGAGCAATTTATGCAGCTGTGCCCAGCGGAAGTTCAAGCATGGGTTTTGGATCGGAAGCCCATAACAGCATTGGAAGCTGGTGAGCTGGCTGATTTTTACACAGCCAACAGGTCACCAGAGAATTGGAGAAAATCCTTTGCTAAGGGGGAATCCACCTGGAAAGGAGCTGCTGCACGACCCACCTTCACAAAACCTACTGTGCCTTTGTTTCCTGTGTCTATTCCCTCTGGGAAAGGAGGGGCGAGTGCTGCATCTGGGCAGGGGGATACCCGCAGATGTTTTGCTTGCAACAAAGTGGGCCACATCAGCTCCACTTGCCCAGAGAGGATTAACTTGGAGCAATCAGCTGGAGGGGGTAATCCCTCAGAAGTACCAGCATCTGTTCTTCTGTTAAGTGTGATCAGTCCACGGGTCATCATTACTTCTGGGATATTACTCCTCCCCAACAGGAAGTGCAAGAGGATTCACCCAGCAGAGCTGCATATAGCTCCTCCCCTCTACGTCACTCCCAGTCATTCTCTTGCACCCAACGACTAGATAGGATATGTGAGAGGACTATGGTGATTATACTTAGTTTTATATCTTCAATCAAAAGTTTGTTATTTTAAAATAGCACCGGAGTGTGTTATTACCTCTCTGGCAGAGTTTGAAGAAGAATCTACCAGAGTTTTGCTATGATTTTAGCCGGAGTAGTTAAGATCATATTGCTGTTCTCGGCCATCTGAGGAGTGAGGTAAACTTCAGATCAGGGGACAGCGGGCAGATGAATCTGCATAGAGGTATGTAGCAGTTTTTATTTTCTGACAATGGAATTGATGAGAAAATCCTGCCATACCGATATAATGTCATGTATGTATACTTTACACTTCAGTATTCTGGGGAATGGTACTTCACTAGAATTACACTGTAAGAAATACATAAAGCTGTTTAATAACTAGAGATTATGTTTAACGTTTTTGCTGGAATGTAAAATCGTTTTCATTTGCTGAGGTACTGTGTGAATAAATGTTTGGGCACTATTTTTCCACTTGGCAGTTGCTTAATCTGTTTTTCTGACAGTTTCTGTTCTCCCTCACTGCTGTGTGTGAGGGGGAGGGGCCGTTTTTTGGCGCTTTTTCTATGCATCAAATATTTCAGTCAGCAACTCATTGTATTCCCTGCATGATCCGGTTCATCTCTACAGAGCTCAGGGGTCTTCAAAACTTATTTTGAGGGAGGTAATTTCTCTCAGCAGAGCTGTGAGAATTATAGTTTGACTGAGATAAAAAACGTTTATTCTGTAATTTGTTTCCTGCTTTCAGAATTTGTTATCTTTGCTAATGGGATTAAACCTTTGCTAGACAGTCTAATTTTCGTTCCTTTCGTAATTTCAAAGCAGGAGCAGCATCAACTTCCTCTGCACCAAAACAGGAAGGAGCTGTTGCTCGCTACAGACAAGGCTGGAAACCTAACCAGTCCTGGAACAAGGGCAAGCAGACTAGGAAACCTGCTGCTGCCCCTAAAACAGCATGAATTGAGGGCCCCCGATCCGGGATCGGATCTAGTGGGGGGCAGACTTTCTCTCTTCGCCCAGGCTTGGGCAAGAGATGTTCAGGATCCCTGGGCGCTAGAGATAATATCTCAGGGATACCTTCTGGACTTCAAATACTCTCCTCCAAGAGAGAGATTTCATCTGTCAAGATTGTCAACAATACAGACAAAGAAAGAGGCGTTTCTACGCTGCGTACAAGAGCTCTTGTTAATGGGAGTAATCCATCCAGTTCCACGATCGGAACAGGGACAGGGGTTTTACTCAAATCTGTTTGTGGTTCCCAAAAAAGAGGGAACTTTCAGACCAATCCTGGACTTAAAGATCCTAAACAAATTCCTAAGAGTTCCATCGTTCAAGATGGAGACTATTCGGACAATTTTACCTATGATCCAAGAGGGTCAATACATGACCACTGTAGATTTAAAAGATGCTTACCTTCACATACCGATTCACAAAGATCATTATCGGTACCTAAGGTTTGCCTTCCTAGACAGGCATTACCAGTTTGTGGCTCTTCCATTCGGATTGGCTACAGCTCCAAGAATCTTCACAAAGGTTCTGGGTGCTCTTCTGGCGGTACTAAGACCGCGGGGAATCTCGGTAGCTCCATACCTAGACGACATTCTGATACAAGCTTCAAGCTTTCAAACTGCCAAGTCTCATACAGAGTTAGTGCTGGCATTTCTAAGGTCACATGGATGGAAGGTGAACGAAAAGAAAAGTTCACTCGTTCCACTCACAAGAGTTCCCTTCCTGGGGACTCTTATAGATTCTGTAGAAATGAAGATTTACCTGACAGAGGACAGGCTAACAAGACTTCAAAGTGCTTGCCGCACCCTTCATTCCATTCAACACCCGTCAGTGGCTCAATGCATGGAGGTAATCGGCTTAATGGTAGCGGCAATGGACATAGTACCCTTTGCACGCTTACACCTCAGACCACTGCAACTGTGCATGCTAAGTCAGTGGAATGGGGATTACTCAGACTTATCCCCTTCTCTGAATCTGGATCAAGAGACCAGAAATTCTCTTCTATGGTGGCTTTCTCGGCCACATCTGTCCAGGGGGATGCCATTCAGCAGACCAGACTGGACAATTGTAACAACAGACGCCAGCCTTCTAGGTTGGGGTGCCGTCTGGAATTCTCTGAAGGCTCAGGGACAATGGAGTCAGGAGGAGAGTCTCCTGCCAATAAACATTCTGGAATTGAGAGCAGTTCTCAATGCCCTCCTGGCTTGGCCCCAGTTGACAACTCGGGGGTTCATCAGGTTTCAGTCGGACAACATCACGACTGTAGCTTACATCAACCATCAGGGAGGGACAAGAATCTCCCTAGCTATGATGGAAGTATCAAAGATAATTTGCTGGGCAGAGTCTCACTCTTGCCACCTGTCAGCAATCCACATCCCGGGAGTGGAGAACTGGGAGGCGGATTTCTTAAGTCGTCAGACTTTTCATCCGGGGGAGTGGGAACTTCATCCGGAGGTCTTTGCCCAAATACTTCGACGTTGGGGCAAACCAGAGATAGATCTCATGGCGTCTCGACAGAACGCCAAGCTTCCTCGTTACGGGTCCAGATCCAGGGATCCAGGAGCAGTCCTGATAGATGCTCTGACAGCACCTTGGGACTTCAGGATGGCTTACGTGTTTCCACCCTTCCCGTTGCTTCCTCGATTGATTGCCAGAATCAAACAAGAGAGAGCATCAGTGATTCTAATAGCACCTGCGTGGCCACGCAGGACTTGGTATGCAGACCTGGTGGACATGTCATCCTGTCCACCTTGGTCTCTACCTCTGAAACAGGACCTTCTGATACAGGGTCCCTTCAAACATCAAAATCTAACTTCTCTGAAGCTGACTGCTTGGAAATTGAACGCTTGATTTTATCAAGACGTGGATTTTCTGAGTCAGTTATTGATACCTTAATACAGGCTAGGAAACCTGTTACCAGAAAGATTTACCATAAGATATGGCGTAAATACCTATATTGGTATGAATCCAAAGGTTACTCTTGGAGTAAGGTTAGGATTCCTAGGATATTGTCTTTTCTACAAGAAGGTTTAGAAAAGGGTTTATCTGCTAGTTCATTAAAGGGACAGATCTCAGCTCTGTCCATTCTGTTACACAAACGTCTATCAGAAGTTCCTGACGTCCAGGCTTTTTGTCAGGCTTTGGCCAGAATTAAGCCTGTGTTTAAAACTGTTGCTCCACCATGGAGTTTAAACCTTGTTCTTAATGTTTTACAGGGCGTTCCGTTTGAACCCCTTCATTCCATTGATATAAAGTTGTTATCTTGGAAAGTTCTATTTTTAATGGCTATTTCCTCGGCTCGAAGAGTCTCTGAATTATCAGCCTTACATTGTGATTCTCCTTATTTGATTTTTCATTCGGATAAGGTAGTCCTGCGTACTAAACCTGGGTTCTTATCTAAGGTAGTTACTAACAGGAATATCAATCAAGAGATTGTTGTTCCTTCCTTATGCCCAAATCCTTCTTCAAAGAAGGAACGTCTACTGCACAACCTGGATGTAGTCCGTGCTCTAAAATTTTACTTACAGGCAACTAAGGAATTTCGACAAACGTCTTCTCTGTTTGTCATTTACTCTGGGCAGAGGAGAGGTCAAAAAGCTTCCGCTACCTCTCTTTCTTTTTGGCTTCGTAGCATAATTCGTTTAGCTTATGAGACTGCTGGACAGCAGCCTCCTGAAAGAATTACAGCTCATTCTACTAGAGCTGTGGCTTCCACTTGGGCCTTCAAGAATGAGGCCTCTGTTGAACAGATTTGCAAGGCTGCAACTTGGTCTTCGCTTCATACTTTTTCCAAATTTTACAAATTTGACACTTTTGCTTCATCGGAGGCTATTTTTGGGAGAAAGGTTCTTCAGGCAGTGGTTCCTTCTGTATAAAGAGCCTGCCTATCCCTCCCGTCATCCGTGTACTTTTGCTTTGGTATTGGTATCCCAGAAGTAATGATGACCCGTGGACTGATCACACTTAACAGAAGAAAACATAATTTATGCTTACCTGATAAATTCCTTTCTTCTGTAGTGTGATCAGTCCACGGCCCGCCCTGTTTTTAAGGCAGGTAAATATTTTTTGATTTATACTCCAGTCACCACTTCACCCTTGGCTTTTCCTTTCTCGTTGGTCCTTGGTCGAATGACTGGGAGTGACGTAGAGGGGAGGAGATATATGCAGCTCTGCTGGGTGAATCCTCTTGCACTTCCTGTTGGGGAGGAGTAATATCCCAGAAGTAATGATGACCCGTGGACTGATCACACTACAGAAGAAAGGAATTTATCAGGTAAGCATAAATTATGTTTTTGTTTGTTACCCGTCCAGAGGAAAACAACCATGAGAACTTGCAACCTGTGACTGTTGGAGACAAGGTAACCTTGGGGCTTAGGGACACGGGTGCAGAAGTGACTATTGTGGGTCCAAAGCTAGTGAACTCTGAAAACATTATCCCTGGAAAGACTCTAGCAGTTAAAGGGATTGGGGAAATTAAACTTGCAGTGCCTATGGCACGTGTATAGATTGATTGGGGAGCAGGGAGAGGTTTAAGAAATGTGGGGGTATCTGAAAATATTCCTAATGATGTTTTACTGGGTACTGATTTGGGTAGATTGTTATCTCTTTATGTGCCTGACAATGCTACATGTGACCTAGGGACATTAGTTGTAGACCCTTATGTGAAAAGGGCTGTGTGTGGAAATGCTCAGAGACATTATGACCAGGAGAGAGGACATAGTGCATATGTGCAAAGTGCTGTGCCTGAACTGGGGGTGTCTGTGCTGAGATGTGAAACTGTACAGTGTGAGACTGATGGTGGAGAAAGGCAGATAGACTGTGTGGGTCTGTCTGTGCCTGAACCGAGTTTAGCTGTACAGGGAGAACCTGTCTGTGAGAGGAGGCAGATGAGTGGTGAGTGTCTGTCAGTGATTGAATCAGTGGATTCTATAGAAGGAGGTGAGATTGACGGGGGAGAGAATGACTGGGTGACTGGGCCGCTGGATGATGTGTGCCAGTCTGTGCCAGGGCCAATTCAGTTCCCTGTGAAAAGACACAATATATGGGATAAATGGTAGAAGGAAGATGTGTGCTTGTCTGCACCAGTGTCAGGAGGATCCCAGATTCTGTGTGAGGACGCAAAGTGGCAGACTGACTGTGAGAGAGAGCAGGGGGGCAAGCTTACCCACTCTGACAGAAGCAGCAGAGCCACAGATTTCAGAGTGTGTGGGGGAGGAGGGTACAGGATACTCTTTGAGGGACCCCCAGAGTGAGTGTGAAAGATTGTGGGTGACAGAGACCCCAGTAACCTCAGCTGTGACCTATAAACAGACTGCACAGACTAGGGGACAGAGACTGCCACAGACTGCAGGCACAGGGGGGAGGAGTACAGAGAAGTGTATTTACACAGCCCCACAGTGACATTCAGCAAATACACTGAGAGGTGTACAGCATTCGAGTCCCCAGCAGGCTCAGCAGCTAGGACCCACAGTGGAGAGAAGGGGGGCAGTTAGTCAACCCCCTACCAACCATAACAGAGTGCAGGAGTACAGGAATTCTACTCCAGTGGGAGGGCAAGAGCCCGTGGTAGTTAAGCAGCAACTGACAGCACACAATATGTTCAGAGAGCACACCATAGGTAGCAAGACCCTAGGTTTCACAGGCACCTCTGTAACAGGGAATGATGTGTTATTCAGGGATAAGATGCAAGCCTTATTGGGGGAGGTACCGGCAACACCCAGAGATGCCATATTCCCACAAAAACAGTTGCAGGATTTTACTGCCAGAGAGGGAGTATATGAGATGGGGCAAAATGTTCTGGTACTAACACCCATGAGGCAGAACCAGCTACAGGCTGCATGGGAGGGACCCTGCAATATATTAAATCAATTCAGTACAGAGTAATGGAGCAGTGCTTACCGGTCTTCCGCAAAAGTGAACAGTGTGTCTTCGGCGAGTACACAATCTAGCAGTGATCAAGTGCGGTAAGCCCCGCACAAAACGCATATGCAGTTTTTTTGCTGCCCTGCTGACCACTCCGGGTCTGGAGTGATCAGCTATCTATTTTTGTAATTTGCTATGTCAGTACACCTTTGTTTTTAGTGCTTATTTCCCATTAAACACTTTTTTTATCCACGTTGGAGAACTGTTCGTCTTTTTTACCAGTGCAGCCGAACACCTGGTATTCAAATATATTAAATCAGTTGGGTCGAGCAACTAGTGTGTCACTTTTAAAAGGAGGGCATCCTGCTGGCAAAACTGCTATGTGCAGTTTGTCTGGGAATGGCGTGATCACCGCAAGGTGAAGCACCCTTTGATACGCATCGGGAGTGGCTTGTAGCCACCCCCTTTTGCGTCTCTTATTGCGGGAGGTGTCACGAATACCCCAGGGGTTAGCTAAGAAAGGGGTTAATTCTGTGTAATTGTGAACTAAGAACCGTTGTTTGTTTCTCTTGTTAAGTGTATTCAGTCCACGGGTCATCCATTACTTATGGGATATATTCCCTTCCCAACAGGAAGTTGCAAGAGGATCACCCAAGCAGAGCTGCTAAATAGCTCCTCCCCTCACATGTCATATCTAGTCATTCTCTATCAACCCTCAACAGAGTAGGAGGTTGTGAGAGGAGTGTGGAGTTTTTACACTTAATTATTTCTTCAATCAAAAGTTTGTTATTTTAAATGGCACCGGAGTGTGCTGTTTTTCTCTCAGGCAGTATTTAGAAGAAGAATCTGCCTGCGTTTTCTATGATCTTAGCAGAAGTAACTAAGATCCACTGGCTGTTCTCGCACATTCTGAGGAATGGGGTAACTTCAGACAGGGAATAGCATGCGGGGTCCCCTGCAAACGAGGTATGTGCAGTAAAATATTTTTTTAAGGAATGGAATTGACTAAGAAAATACTGCTGATACCGATGTAATGTAAGTACAGCCTTAAATGCAGTAGTAGCGACTGGTATCAGGCTGATGAATGTATGTGCAGTAAAGTAATTTTCTAAGGAATGGAATTTGACTAAGAAAATACTGAAGTAATGTATGAGCCTTAACTGCAGTGGAAGCGACTGGTAGCAGGCTTATTGATAACACTACATAACCTTTAAAATGTATGTTTAAAACGTTTACTGGCATGTTAATCGTTTTTGTGGGGTACTTTGGTGATAAAACTTATTGGGGCATGATTTTTTCCACATGGCTGACGTATATTTCTGCATAGAAATGGTTAATTGAGGTTTCCCACTGTTGTAATATGAGTGGGAGGGGCCTATTTTAGCGCTTTTTTGCGCAGTAAAAATTCAGTCACAGTCTTCCTGCTTCTTCCTCCTTGATCCAGGACGTCTCTAGAGAGCTCAGGGGTCTTCAAAATTCATTTTGAGGGAGGTAATCAGTCACAGCAGACCTGTGACAGTGTGTTAGACTGTGATAAAAACGTTAATTTGATTATCCGTTTTGGGTATTAAGGGGTTAATCATCCATTTGCTAGTGGGTGCAATACTTTGCTAACTTAATACATTTACTGTGAAAATTTGGTTGCTATAAATGATTTGGTTCATTGTTATTTCAACTGTGACAGTTTTTTTTTTTGTGGTTCTTAAAGGCGCAGTAGCGTTTTTTATATTGCTTGTAAATTTATTGAAAGTATTTTCCAAGCTTGCTAGTCTCATTGCTAGTCTGTTTAAACATGTCTGACACAGATTAATCTGTTTGTTCACTATGTTTGAAGGCCAATGTGGAGCCCCATAGAAATATGTGTACTAAATGTATTGATGTCACTTTAAATAAAAGTCAGTCTTTATCTGTAAAGAAATTATCACCAGACAACGAGGGGGAAGTTATGCCGACTAACTCTCCTCACGTGTCAGTACCTTCGCCTCCCGCTCAGGAGGCGCGTGATATTGTGGCGCCAAGTACATCAGAGAGGCCCATACAAATCACTTTGCAAGACATGGCTACTGTTATGACAGAAGTATTATCTAAATTGCCAGAATTAAGAGGCAAGCGCGATAGCTCTGGGTTAAGGACAGAGCGCGCTGATGATGTGAGAGCCATGTCCGATACTGCGTCACAATATGCAGAACATGAGGACGGAGAGCTTCATTCTGTGGGTGACGGATCTGATCCAGGGAGACCGGATTCAGAGATTTCTAATTTTAAATTTAAGCTTGACAAACCTCTGTGTATTGCTAGGGGAGGTATTAGCGGCTCTGAATGATTGTAACACGGTTGCAATTCCAGAGAAATTATGTAGGCTGGATAAATACTATGCGGTACCGGTGTGTACTGACGTTTTTCCTATACCTAAAAGGCTTACAGAGATTATTAGCAAGGAGTGGGATAGACCCGGTGTGCCCTTTTCCCCTCCTCCGATATTTAGGAAAATGTTTCCAATAGACGCCACCACACGAGACTTATGGCAGACGGTCCCTAAGGTGGAGGGAGCAGTTTCTACTTTAGCTAAGCGTACCACTATCCCGGTGGAGGATAGTTGTGCTTTTTCGGATCCAATGGATAAAAAATTAGAAGGTTACCTTAAGAAAATGTTTGTTCAACAAGGTTTTATCTTACAGCCCCTTGCATGCATTGCGCCTGTCACTGCTGCTGCGGCATTCTGGTTTGAGTCTCTGGAAGAGGCCATTCGCACAGCTCCATTGGATGAGATTATGGACAAGCTTAAAGCACTTAAGCTAGCTAACGCTTTTGTTTCTGATGCCGTTGTACATTTAACCAAACTACAGGGAGTGCAGAATTATTAGGCAAGTTGTATTTTTGAGGATTAATTTTATTATTGAACAACAACCATGTTCTCAATGAACCCAAAAAACTCATTAATATCAAAGCTGAATAGTTTTGGAAGTAGTTTTTAGTTTGTTTTTAGTTATAGCTATTTTAGGGGGATATCTGTGTGTGCAGGTGACTATTACTGTGCATAATTATTAGGCAACTTAACAAAAAACAAATATATACCCATTTCAATTATTTATTTTTACCAGTGAAACCAATATAACATCTCAACATTCACAAATATACATTTCTGACATTCAAAAACAAAACAAAAACAAATCAGTGACCAATATAGCCACCTTTCTTTGCAAGGACACTCAAAAGCCTGCCATCCATGGATTCTGTCAGTGTTTTGATCTGTTCACCATCAACATTGCGTGCAGCAGCAACCACAGCCTCCCAGACACTGTTCAGAGAGGTGTACTGTTTTCCCTCCTTGTAAATCTCACATTTGATGATGGACCACAGGTTCTCAATGGGGTTCAGATCAGGTGAACAAGGAGGCCATTTCATTAGATTTTTTTCTTTTATACCCTTTCTTGCCAGCCACGCTGTGGAGTACTTGGACGCGTGTGATGGAGCATTGTCCTGCATGAAAATCATGTTTTCTCCAACATTGGTGTGTCCGGTCCACGGCGTCATCCTTACTTGTGGGATATTCTCTTCCCCAACAGGAAATGGCAAAGAGTCCCAGCAAAGCTGGTCACATGATCCCTCCTAGGCTCCGCCCACCCCAGTCATTCTCTTTGCCGTTGCACAGGCAACATCTCCACGGAGATGGTTAAGAGTTTTTTGGTGTTTAAATGTAGTTTTATTCTTCTATCAAGTGTTTGTTATTTTAAAATAGTGCTGGTATGTACTATTTACTCTGAAACAGAAAAGGATGAAGATTTCTGTTTGTAAGAGGAAGATGATTTTAGCAGACAGTAACTAAAATCGATTGCTGTTTCCACACAGGACTGTTGAGATGAAGTAACTTCAGTTGGGGGAAACAGTTAGCAGTCTTTTCTGCTTACGGTATGACTAGCCATATTTCTAACAAGACCATGTAATGCTGGAAGGCTGTCATTTCCCCTCATGGGGACCGGTAAGCCATTTTCTTAGTTAAACATAAAAGAATAAAGGGCTTCAAAAAGGGCTTAAAAACTGGTAGACATTTTTCTGGGCTAAAACAATTGCTTTACTAGGCATATTATGCAGATTCTAACTAATTATTGGTATTATAATCTTGGGGAACGTTTAGAAAAACGGCAGGCACTGTGTTGGACACCTTTTTCAGATGGGGGCCTTTCTAGTTATAGACAGAGCCTCATTCTGGGACTGTATAGGGGTTAAATGTAAAAACGGCTCCGGTTCCGTTAATTTAAGGGTTAAAGCTCTGAAATTTGGTGTGCAATACTTTTAATGCTTTAAGACACTGTGGTGAAATTTTGGTGAATTTTGAACAATTCCTTCATACTTTTTCACATATTCAGTAATAAAGTGTTTTCAGTTTGAAATTGAAAGTGACAGTAACGGTTTTATTTTAAAACGTTTTTTGTGCTTTGTTGACAAGTTTAAGCCTGTTTAACATGTCTGTACCATCAGATAAGCTATGTTCTATATGTATGAAAGCCAATGTGTCTCCCCATTTAAATTTATGTGATAATTGTGCCATAGTGTCCAAACAAAGTAAGGACAGTAATGCAACAGATAATGATATTGCCCAAGATGATTCCTCAAATGAGGGGAGTAAACATGATACTACATCATCCCCTACTGTGTCTACACCAGTTATGCCCACACAGGAGGCCCCTAGTACATCTAGTGCGCCAATACTTATTACCATGCAACAATTAACGGCTGTAATGGATAACTCCATAGCAAATCTTTTATCCAAAATGCCTACTTATCAGAGAAAGCGCGATTGCTCTGTTTTAAACACTGAAGAGCAAGAGGACGCTGATGATAACTGTTCTGACATACCCTCACACCAATCTCAAGGGGCCATGAGGGAGGTTTTGTCTGATGGAGAAATTTCAGATTCAGGAAAAATTTCTCATCAAGCTGAACCTGATGTTGTGACATTTAAATTTAAATTAGAACATCTCCGCGCACTGCTTAAGGAGGTGTTATCTACTCTGGATGATTGTGACAATTTGGTCATTCCAGAGAAATTATGTAAGATGGACAAGTTCCTAGAGGTTCCGGTGCCCCCCGACGCTTTTCCTATACCCAAGCGGGTGGCGGACATAGTAAATAAAGAGTGGGAAAGGCCCGGCATACCTTTTGTTCCCCCCCTATATTTAAGAAATTATTTCCTATAGTCGACCCCAGAAAGGACTTATGGCAGACAGTCCCCAAGGTCGAGGGGGCGGTTTCTACTCTAAACAAACGCACTACTATTCCTATCGAAGATAGTTGTGCTTTCAAAGATCCTATGGATAAGAAATTTTAGGGTTTGCTTAAAAAGATTTTTGTACAGCAAGGTTACCTTCTACAACCAATTTCATGCATTGTTCCTGTCACTACGGCAGCGTGTTTCTGGTTCGAGGAACTAGAAAAATCGCTCAGTAAAGAATCTTCGTATGAGGAGGTTATGGACAGAGTTCAAGCACTTAAATTGGCTAACTCTTTTGTTTTAGATGCCGCTTTGCAATTAGCTAGATTAGCGGCGAAAAATTCAGGGTTTGCTGTCGTGCTTTGGCTAAAGTCTTGGTCAGCGGATGTGTCTTCCAAGACAAAATTGCTTAACATTCCTTTCAAAGGTAAAACATTATTTGGACCTGATTTGAAAGAGATTATTTCAGACATCACTGGGGGAAAGGGCCACGCCCTCCCACAGGATAGGTCTTTTAAGGCTAATAATAAGCCTAATTTTCGTCCCTTTCGCAGAAACGGACCAGTCTCTAATTCTGTATCCTCTAAGCAAGAGGGTAATACTTCACAACCCAAACCAGCCTGGAAACCAATGCAAGGCTGGAACAAGGGTAAGCAGGCCAAGAAGCCTACCACTGCTACCAAAACAGCATGAAGGGATAGCCCCCGATCCGGGACCGGATCTAGTGGGGGGCAGACTTTCTCTCTTTGCTCAGGCTTGGGCAAGAGATGTTCAGGATCCTTGGGCGCTAGAAATAGTTTCTCAAGGTTATCTCCTGGAATTCAAGGAACTACCCCCAAGGGGAAGGTTCCACAGGTCTCAATTATCTTCAAACCAAATAAAGAGACAGGCATTCTTACATTGTGTAGAAGACCTGTTAAAGATGGGAGTGATACATCCAGTTCCAATAAGAGAACAAGGAATGGGATTTTATTCCAATCTGTTCATAGTTCCCAAAAAAGATCCTAAACAAATTTCTCAGGGTACCATCGTTCAAAATGGAAACTATTCGAACGATCCTACCTACTATCCAGGAAAATCAATTTATGACTACCGTGGATTTAAAGGATGCGTACCTACATATTCCTATCCACAAGGAACATCATCAGTTCCTAAGGTTCGCTTTTCTGGACAAGCATTACCAGTTTGTGGCACTTCCATTTGGATTAGCCACTGCTCCAAGGATTTTCACAAAGGTACTAGGGTCCCTTCTAGCGGTTCTAAGACCAAGGGGCATTGCAGTAGTACCTTACTTGGACGACATCCTGATTCAAGCGTCGTCCCTGTCAAAAGCAAAGGCTCATACGGACATCGTCCTAGCCTTTCTCAGATCTCACGGATGGAAGGTGAACAAAGAAAAAAGTTCTCTGTCCCCGTCAACAAGAGTTCCCTTCTTGGGAACAATAATAGATTCCTTAGAAATGGGGATTTTTCTGACAGAGGTCAGAAAATCAAAACTTCTAAGCTCTTGTCAAGTACTTCATTCTGTTCCTCGTCCTTCCATAGCGCAGTGCATGGAAGTAATAGGATTGATGGTTGCAACAATGGACATAGTTCCTTTTGCACGAATTCATCTAAGACCATTACAACTGTGCATGCTCAGACAGTGGAATGGGGATTATACAGACTTGTCTCCGACGATTCAAGTAGATCAAAAGACCAGAGATTCACTCCGTTGGTGGCTGACCCTGGACAATCTGTCACAGGGAATGAGCTTCCGCAGACCAGAGTGGGTCATTGTCACGACCGACGCCAGCCTAGTGGGCTGGGGCGCGGTCTGGGAATCCCTGAAAGCTCAGGGTCTATGGTCTCGGGAAGAGTCTCTTCTCCCGATAAACATTCTGGAACTGAGAGCGATATTCAATGCTCTCAGAGCTTGGCCTCAACTAGCAAAGGCCAAATTCATAAGGTTTCAGTCAGACAACATGACGACCGTTGCATATATCAATCATCAGGGGGGAACAAGGACTTCCCTGGCGATGAAAGAAGTGACCAAGATAATTCAATGGGCGGAGGATCACTCCTGCCACTTATCTGCGATCCACATCCCAGGAGTGGAAAATTGGGAAGCGGATTTTCTGAGTCGTCAGACATTCCATCCGGGGGAGTGGGAACTCCATCCGGAAATCTTTGCCCAAATAACTCAATTATGGGGCATTCCAGACATGGATCTGATGGCGTCTCGTCAGAACTTCAAGGTTCCTTGCTACGGGTCCAGATCCAGGGATCCCAAGGCGACCCTAGTAGATGCACTAGTAGCACCTTGGACCTTCAACCTAGCTTATGTATTCCCACCGTTTCCTCTCATCCCCAGGCTGGTAGCCAGGATCAATCAGGAGAGGGCCTCAGTGATCTTTATAGCTCCTGCGTGGCCTCGCAGGACTTGGTATGCAGACCTGGTGAATATGTCATCGGCTCCACCATGGAAGCTACCTTTGAGACAGGACCTTCTTGTTCAGGGTCCATTCGAACATCCGAATCTGGTTTTCCTCCAACTGACGGCTTGGAGATTGAACGCTTGATTTTATCAAAGCGTGGGTTTTCAGATTCTGTAATAGATACTCTGATTCAGGCTAGAAAGCCTGTAACTAGAAAAATTTACCATAAAATATGGAAAAAATATATCTGTTGGTGTGAATCTAAAGGATTCCCATGGAACAAGATAAAAATTCCTAAGATTCTATCCTTTCTACAAGAAGGTTTGGAGAAAGGATTATCTGCAAGTTCTCTGAAGGGACAGATCTCTGCTTTATCTGTTTTACTTCACAAAAGACTGGCAGCTGTGCCAGATGTTCAAGCATTTGTTCAGGCTCTGGTTAGGATCAAGCCTGTTTACAGACCTTTGACTCCTCCCTGGAGTCTAAATCTAGTTCTTTCAGTTCTTCAAGGGGTTCCGTTGGAACCCTTACATTCTGTTGATATTAAGTTATTATCTTGGAAAGTTTTGTTTTTGGTTGCAATTTCTTCTGCTAGAAGAGTTTCAGAGTTATCTGCTCTGCAGTGTTCTCCGCCCTATCTGTTGTTCCATGCAGATAAGGTGGTTTTGCGTACTAAGCCTGGTTTTCTTCCGAATGTTGTTTCCAACAAAAATATTAACCAGGAGATAGTTGTACCTTCTTTGTGTCCGAATCCAGTTTCAAAGAAGGAACGTTTGTTACACAATTTGGACGTAGTCCGTGCTCTAAAATTCTATTTAGAGGCTACTAAAGATTTCAGACAAACATCTTCCTTGTTTGTTGTTTATTCTGGTAAAAGGAGAGGTCAAAAAGCGACTTCTACCTCTCTTTCCTTTTGGCTTAAAAGCATTATCCGATTGGCTTATGAGACTGCCGGACGGCAGCCTCCTGAAAGAATCACAGCTCACTCCACTAGGGCTGTGGCTTCCACATGGGCCTTCAAGAACGAGGCTTCTGTTGACCAGATATGTAAGGCAGCGACTTGGTCTTCACTGCACACTTTTGCCAAATTTTACAAATTTGATACTTTTGCTTCTTCGGAGGCTATTTTTGGGAGAAAGGTTTTGCAAGCCGTGGTGCCTTCCATTTAGGTGACCTGATTTGCTCCCTCCCTTCATCCGTGTCCTAAAGCTTTGGTATTGGTTCCCACAAGTAAGGATGACGCCGTGGACCGGACACACCAATGTTGGAGAAAACAGAATTTATGCTTACCTGATAAATTACTTTCTCCAACGGTGTGTCCGGTCCACGGCCCGCCCTGCTTTTTTAATCAGGTCTGATGAATTATTTTCTCTAACTACAGTCACCACGGTATCATATGGTTTCTCCTATATATATTTCCTCCTGTCTGTCGGTCGAATGACTGGGGTGGGCGGAGCCTAGGAGGGATCATGTGACCAGCTTTGCTGGGACTCTTTGCCATTTCCTGTTGGGGAAGAGAATATCCCACAAGTAAGGATGACGCCGTGGACCGGACACACCGTTGGAGAAAGTAATTTATCAGGTAAGCATAAATTCTGTTTTTCTTGAAGGATGCAGACTTCTTCCTGTACCACTGCTTGAAGAAGGTGTCTTCCAGAAACTGGCAGTAGGACTGGGAGTTGAGCTTGACTCCATCCTCAACCCGAAAAGGCCCCACAAGCTCATCTTTGATGATACCAGCCCAAACCAGTACTCCACCTCCACCTTGCTGGCGTCTGAGTCGGACTGGAGCTCTCTGCCCTTTACCAATCCAGCCACGGGCCCATCCATCTGGCCCATCAAGACTCACTCTCATTTCATCAGTCCATAAAACCTTAGAAAAATCAGTCTTGAGATATTTCTTGGCCCAGTCTTGACGTTTCAGCTTGTGTGTCTTGTTCAGTGGTGGTCGTCTTTCAGCCTTTCTTACCTTGGCCATGTCTCTGAGTATTGCACACCTTGTGCTTTTGGGCACTCCAGTGATGTTGCAGCTCTGAAATATGGCCAAACTGGTGGCAAGTGGCATCTTGGCAGCTGCACGCTTGACTTTTCTCAGTTCATGGGCAGTTATTTTGCGCCTTGGTTTTTCCACACGCTTCTTGCGACCCTGTTGACTATTTTGAATGAAACGCTTGATTGTTCGATGATCACGCTTCAGAAGCTTTGCAATTTTAAGAGTGCTGCATCCCTCTGCAAGATATCTCACTATTTTTGACTTTTCTGAGCCTGTCAAGTCCTTCTTTTGACCCATTTTGCCAAAGGAAAGGAAGTTGCCTAATAATTATGCACACCTGATATAGGGTGTTGATGTCATTAGACCACACCCCTTCTCATTACAGAGATGCACATCACCTAATATGCTTAATTGGTAGTAGGCTTTCGAGCCTATACAGCTTGGAGTAAGACAACATGCATAAAGAGGATGATGTGGTCAAAATACTCATTTGCCTAATAATTCTGCACTCCCTGTAACGGCTAAGAACTCCGGATTCGCCATCCAGGCGCGCAGAGCGCTATGGCTTAAATCCTGGTCAGCTGACGTGACTTCTAAATCTAAATTGCTTAATATTCCTTTCAAAGGGCAGACCTTATTCAGGCCCGGCTTGAAAGAAATTATTGCTGACATTACTGGAGGTAAGGGTCATACTCTTCCTCAGGACAGGGCCAAATCAAAGGCCAAACAGTCTAATTTTCGTGCCTTTCGTAACTTCAAGGCAGGAGCAGCATCAACTTCCTCCGCTCCAAAACAGGAAGGAACTGTTGCTCGTTACAGACAGGGTTGGAAAGCTAACCAGTCCTGGAACAAGGGCAAGCAGGCCAGAAAACCTACTTCTGCCCCTAAGACAGCATGAAGAGAGGGCCCCCTATCCAGAAACGGATCTAGTGGGGGGCAGACTTTCTCTCTTCGCCCAGGCTTGGGCAAGAGATGTCCAGGATCCCTGGGCGTTGGAGATCATATCTCAGGGATATCTTCTGGACTTCAAAGCTTCTCCTCCACAAGGGAGATTTCATCTTTCAAGGTTATCAGCAAACCAAATAAAGAAAGAGGCATTTCTACGCTGTGTACAAGACCTCCTAGTAATGGGGATGATCCATCCAGTTCCGCGGACGGAACAAGGGCAAGGATTTTACTCAAATCTGTTTGTGGTTCCCAAGAAAGAGGGAACCTTCAGACCAATCTTGGACCTAAAGATCTTAAACAAATTCCTAAGAGTTCCATCATTCAAAATGGAAACTATTCGAACCATCCTACCCATGATCCAAGAGGGTCAGTATATGACCACAGTGGACTTAAAGGATGCCTACCTTCACATACCGATTCACAAAGATCATTATCGGTACCTAAGATTTGCCTTTCTAGACAGGCATTACCAGTTTGTAGCTCTTCCCTTCGGATTAGCTAGGCCCCGAAAATTTTTACAAAGGTTCTGGGCTCACTTCTGGCGGTGCTAAGACCACGAGGCATAGCAGTGGCTCCGTACCTAGACGACATTCTGATACAAGCGTCAAGTTTTCAAATTGCCAAGTCTCATACAGAGATAGTTCTGGCATTTCTGAGGTTGCATGGGTGGAAGGTGAACGTGGAAAAGAGTTCTCTATTACCACTCACAAGGGTTCCCTTCCTAGGGACTCTTATAGATTCTGTAGAAATGAAAATTTACCTGACGGAGTCCAGGTTATTAAAACTTCTAAATGCTTGCTGTGTCCTTCATTCCATTCCACGCCCGTCAGTAGCTTAGTGCATGGAAGTAATCGGCTTAATGGTAGCGGCAATGGACATAGTGCCATTTGCGCGCCTGCATCTCAGACCGCTGCAATTATGCATGCTAAGTCAGTGGAATGGGGATTACTCAGATTTCTTCTGTTATGTGTGATCAGTCCACGGGTCATCATTACTTCTGGGATATAACTCCTCCCCAACAGGAAATGCAAGAGGATTCACCCAGCAGAGCTGCATATAGCTCCTCCCCTCTACGTCACTCCCAGTCATTCTCTTGCACCCAACGACTAGATAGGATGTGTGAGAGGACTATGGTGATTATACTTAGTTTTTATAACTTCAATCAAAAGTTTGTTATTTTACAATAGCACCGGAGCGTGTTATTGCCTCTCTGGCAGAGTTTGAAGAAGAATCTACCAGAGTTTTTACTATGATTTTAACCGGAGTAGTTAAGATCATATTGCTGTTTCTCGGCCATCTGAGGGAGGTAAAAGCTTCAGATCAGGGGACAGCGGGCAGATGAATCTGCATTGAGGTATGTAGCAGTTTTTATTTTCTGAATGGAATTGATGAGAAAATCCTGCCATACCGTTATAATGACATGTATGTATACTCTACACTTCAGTATTCTGGGGATGGTATTTCACCGGAATTACTCTGTTAAAAGTACACTAAACCTTTTAATAGGTATTTATCATGTTAAACGTTTTTGCTGGAATGTAGAATCGTTTGCATTTTCTGAGGTACTGAGTGAATAAATATTTGGGCATTATTTTTCCACTTGGCAGTTGCTTGTTTTAATTGTGACAGTTTCGTTTCTCTCTCACTGCTGTGTGTGAGGGGGAGGGGCCGTTTTTGGCGCTCTTTGCTACGCATCAAAAATTTCCAGTCAGTTACTCTTGTATTTCCTGCATGATCCGGTTCATCTCTAACAGAACTCAGGGGTCTTCAAACTTCTTTGGAGGGAGGTAGATTCTCTCAGCAGAGCTGTGAGACTTATATATTGACTGTGATTAAAAACGTTGCTCTGTAATTTTTATTTTCAAATTTAATTATTGTTACTTTACTAATGGGAACAAACCTTTGCTAAAAGTTGTGTTGTTTTTAAGGATTGATGCTATAACTGTCTTTCAGTTCATTATTTCAACTGTCATTTAATCGTTTAGTGCTTCTTTGAGGCACAGTACGTTTTTGTTAAATAAGATTGTAACCAAGTTGCAAGTTTATTGCTAGTGTGTTAAACATGTCTGATTCAGAGGATCAAGCCTGTGTTTAAAGCTGTTGCTCCGCCATGGAGTTTAAACTTAGTTCTTAACGTTTTTCAGGGTGTTCCGTTTGAACCCCTTCATTCCATTGATATAAAATTGTTATCTTGGAAAGTTCTGTTTTTAATGGCTATTTCCTCGGCTCGAAGAGTCTCTGAGTTATCAGCCTTACATTGTGATTCTCCTTATCTGATTTTTCACTCAGACAAGGTAGTTCTGCGTACTAAACCTGGGTTCTTACCTAAGGTAGTCACTAACAGGAATATCAATCAAGAGATTGTTGTTCCATCCTTGTGTCCAAATCCTTCTTCAAAGAAGGAACGTCTTCTACACAATCTGGATGTAGTTCGTGCCCTCAAGTTCTACTTGCAGGCAACTAAGGATTTTCGACAAACGTCTTCCCTGTTTGTCGTGTACTCTGGTCAGAGGAGAGGTCATAAGGCTTCGGCTACCTCTCTCTCCTTCTGGCTTCGTAGCATAATTCGTTTAGCCTATGAGACTGCTGGACAGCAGCCTCCTGAAAGAATTACAGCTCATTCTACTAGAGCTGTGGCTTCCACTTGGGCCTTTAAGAATGAGGCCTCTGTTGAACAGATTTGCAAGGCTGCAACTTGGTCTTCGCTTCATACTTTTTCCAAATTTTACAAATTTGACACTTTTGCTTCTTCGGAGGCTATTTTTGGGAGAAAGGTTCTTCAGGCAGTGGTTCCTTCTGTATAATGAGCCTGCCTATCCCTCCCGTCATCCGTGTACTTTTGCTTTGGTATTGGTATCCCAGAAGTAATGATGACCCGTGGACTGATCACACATAACAGAAGAAAACATAATTTATGCTTACCTGATAAATTCCTTTCTTCTGTTGTGTGATCAGTCCACGGCCCGCCCTGTTTTAAGGCAGGTAAATATCTTTTAAATTATACTCCAGTCACCACTTCACCCTTGGTTTCTCCTTTCTCGTTGATTCTTGGTCGAATGACTGGGAGTGACGTAGAGGGGAGGAGCTATATGCAGCTCTGCTGGGTGAATCCTCTTGCATTTCCTGTTGGGGAGGAGTTATATCCCAGAAGTAATGATGACCCGTGGACTGATCACACAACAGAAGAAAGGAATTTATCAGGTAAGCATAAATTATGTTTTGTCCCCTCTACTAAATCTGGATCAAGAGACCAGAGATTCTCTTCTCTGGTGGATTTCTCGGGTCCATTTGTCCAAAGGGATGACCTTTCGCAGGCCAGATTGGACGATTGTAACAACAGATGCCAGCCTGCTAGGTTGGGGCGCAGTCTGGAACTCCCTGAAGGCTCAGGGATCGTGGACTCAGGAGGAAAAACTCCTCCCAATAAATATTCTGGAATTAAGAGCAATATTCAATGCTCTTTTAGCTTGGCCTCAGTTAGCAACACTGAGGTTCATCAGATTTCAGTCGGACAACATCACGACTGTGGCTTACATCAACCATCAAGGGGGAACCAGGAGTTCCCTAGCGATGTTAGAAGTCTCAAAGATAATTCGCTGGGCAGAGTCTCACTCTTGCCACTTGTCAGCGATTTACATCCCAGGCGTGGAGAACTGGGAGGCGGACTTTCTAAGTCGCCAGACTTTTCATCCGGGGGAGTGGGAACTTCATCCGGAGGTCTTTGCTCAACTGATTAGTCGTTGGGGCAAACCGGAACTGGATCTCATGGCGTCTCGCCAGAACGCCAAACTTCCTTGTTACGGATCCAGGTCCAGGGACCCAGGAGCGGCACTGATAGATGCTCTAGCAGCCCCTTGGGTTTTCAACATGGCTTATGTGTTTCCACCATTTCCGCTGCTTCCTCGACTGATTGCCAAGATCAAAGAGGAGAGAGCATCGGTGATTCTGATAGCGCCTGCGTGGCCACGCAGGACCTGGTATGCAGACCTAGTGGACATGTCGTCCTGTCCACCATGGTCTCTGCCTCTGAGGCAGGACCTTCTAATTCAGGGTCCTTTCAACCATCCAAATCTAATTTTTCTGAGACTGACTGCATGGAGATTGAACGCTTGATTCTATCAAAGCGTGGCTTCTCGGAGTCGGTTATTGATACCTTAATACAGGCTCGGAAACCTGTTACCAGAAAAATTTACCATAAGATATGGCGTAAATACTTGTATTGGTGTGAATCCAAGAGTTACTCATGGAGTAAGGTTAGGATTCCTAGGATATTGTCTTTTCTACAAGAGGGTTTAGAAAAGGGCTTATCTGCTAGTTCGTTAAAGGGACAGATTTCTGCTCTGTCTATTCTTTTACACAAACGTCTGGCAGAGGTTCCAGACGTTCATGCTTTTTGTCAGGCTTTGGCTAGAATTAAGCCTGTGTTTAAGACTGTTGCTCCGCCGTGGAGCTTAAACTTAGTTCTTAAAGTTCTTCAAGGTGTTCCGTTTGAACCCCTTTATTCCATTGATATTAAGCTGTTATCTTGGAAAGTTCTGTTTTTGATGGCTATTTCCTCGGCTCGAAGAGTCTCTGAGTTATCTGCCTTACATTGTGATTCTCCTTATCTGATTTTCCATTCAGACAAGGTAGTTCTGCGTACTAAACCTGGGTTCTTACCTAAGGTAGTTTCTAACAGGAACATCAATCAAGAGATTGTTGTTCCATCATTATGTCCTAAACCTTCTTCAAAGAAGGAAAGACTTTTGCATAATCTGGACGTAGTCCGTGCCCTGAAGTTCTATTTACAGGCAACTAAAGATTTTCGTCAAACTTCTTCCCTGTTTGTCGTTTACTCTGGACAGAGGAGAGGTCAAAAAGCTTCGGCTACCTCTCTCTCCTTTTGGCTTCGTAGCATAATACGTTTAGCCTATGAGACTGCTGGACAGCAGCCCCCTGAAAGAATTACAGCTCATTCCACTAGAGCTGTGGCTTCCACCTGGGCCTTTAAGAATGAGGCCTCTGTTGAACAGATTTGCAAGGCTGCGACTTGGTCTTCGCTTCATACCTTTTCAAAATTTTACAAATTTGACACTTTTGCTTCTTCGGAGGCTGTTTTTGGGAGAAAGGTTCTACAGGCTTTGGTTCCTTCCGTTTAAAGTTCCTGCCTGGTCCCTCCCATCATCCGTGTACTTTAGCTTTGGTATTGTTATCCCATAAGTAATGGATGACCCGTGGACTGAATACACTTAACAAGAGAAAACATAATTTATGCTTACCTGATAAATTTATTTCTCTTGTGGTGTATTCAGTCCACGGCCCGCCCGGTCTTTTTGAGGCAGATCTAAATTTTAATTAAAACTCTAGTCACCACTGCACCCTATAGTTTCTCCTTTCTTGTCTTGTTTCGGTCGAATGACTGGATATGACATGTGAAGGGAGGAGCTATATAGCAGCTCTGCTTGGGTGATCCTCTTGCAACTTCCTGTTGGGAAGGGAATATATCCCATAAGTAATGGATGACCCGTGGACTGAATACACCACAAGAGAAATACATTTATCAGGTAAGCATAAATTATGTTTTTTTAGCAATAGCTGTGCACTGGGTTTGTTTGTGTTTTCTTTGGTGTGCCAGAACCCATCATAAATAGTTTCTAAAAAACCCTTCCTCCAAATGTTATTGTGTATGCATTGAGTCAATCTGTCAGCTCCAGAGATACCACAGTGCTTCTCCCCCACATCCTGATGAGGTCAATAAAAGGACATTAGTCTAATGCCTATATGTGTTTAAAGACAGGGGGGTTTCTTAGCCTGCCCAGGAGGGTGTGGTCAGGCAACCTGATCTAAGGAAAAAAGGTATAAGGGTCTTGGGTGTTAACACTGAAAGGGTTCATTCTACATGGGAGGCTGCTTGCTACAGCGTGAGTGACAATTTTCTTCTTGCCCATCTCCCTGGGGGCAGACTCATAAGCTAGTGAAGTATTAAGTCTGTTATTTTTCTCCTTTTTTATTTTAAAACACTGTTTGCTAATGTGTCATCTTATTTGTACCAACTTTTATTAATAATGCATTGTGCATAATATTTTTGGCATAATAAATAATTTTTTTATTAAGTTTGGCCTTTGTCTAATAATTGAACCACGTTTCTGAAAGAGACTGGAATATTAGAACTGTATAATTTTAGGTTATTTTTCTGCTAAATTGTACTCAGAGAGTTAATGCGTAAGTCTGGGTTTTTCCTTAAGATTTTCCCTTTAATAAATTTTAAGTGGTGGCAGCTGAGATATTGTAGTTAGTGTGGGTGGCATTAAAGGAGTTTTGGGGCATTTCTTTTACGTCTAGTACAGTCTGGAGAGTGTTGTTAACCCTTGCACCCACTGAACTAAATCACAAGCTGGCCTGGTGTGGCTAGATTGTGACCTATCAGTGAGAGTAGAAGGGGTCTGATAACCCTTTCTGTGTCAAATAAGTGACTGGCGCAGGGTTGGATAACTTTGGTTCGTCACATTTCCCTATTCAGTGTAAGGAAATTTACAATGAAATCTCATGGGAGTTAAGTGAAATCTCATGAGATCACAGTAAAAGAGTTCATGACCTCAGCACTGCTGATGCTGATTGGCTGCTGTTCTTTTCTTCATATTTTTTTTTTTTACCTGCAGCTGCTGAGCTGAGGAAATTGTGAGGTATCTTCCTTTTTTACATAGAGATGCTCAGGTGATATTTTCCTGCTTTTTACAGTTATACTGCATCAGTTTCAAGTGAATTAGCATATGAGTATTATGTCCCTTTAACTAAAACAATAACATTATATTTAATTTTTAAAGCTTACCACTCCCTACTCACACTTAGGTCCTTGTGCAGATCTATTCCACTCCAAACAATCTTCTATTCAGTGAGCTTCTTAAAACTTAGTATGGGTTGATTCTTTGTAAATAGATTTGCAGGGGAGCAATGGCATTAAAGGGTCAGTAAAATCAAAATAAAACTTTCATGATTCAGAAAGAACTTACATTTTTTTTTTTATAAATTCCAATTTACGTCTCTTATATAATTTGCTTCATTCTCTTGGCATCCATTTTTGAAAAGCCTGCATAAGTAAGCTCAAAAGCAATGCGCTACTGTGAGCTAGTTGCTCGTCACAGTCTCACCCAATGTATTCAGCTAGGCCCCAGTAGAGCTTTGCTCGATACCAAGAGAATGAAGCAAATTGGATAATAGAAGTAACTCTGAAATCTTAAAATTGTATGCTCTATCAAATAGAGCATACAATTTTAAGATTTCAGAGTTACTTCTATTATCCAATTAAACATAATCATGAAAAGAAAACTTTTGGGTATTAGAGTCTGATACCCAAAAGCTTTCTTTCATGATTGTTTCTTTAAGGTCTATTTTTCAACTCTGTATGTTTTATTTTATAACATTTTTGCTGTGAAGAAGGGCATATTATTTCTGCAGATGCAAAGTCACAGTTTTGAAAACTATTTTTGAAGATATTATCTTCAAAATAGAAAAATTGACCAAAATTATCTGACCGAAACCTCTGGGAGAAGATTGTGAATAATGGAATTAATTTGCCAAAAATATCAAACATTACAGCCAAGAAAATACAGCATCTTGCTATTTAATTAACCCCTTAATGACCAACGACGTGCAGAGTACATCCTCCAAAAAAATACAGTTAACAACCGAGGACTACCCTGTACGTTGTTGGTCTTTGAAAGCAGTTGAAGCGATCCTGATCACTTCCAGGTGCCTTCCTGTTATTGCAGTGATGCCTCGATATTGAGGCATCCTGCAATAAGTTTTTAGCAGTACGATGCAGAGAAAGACACTCTGTGGCCCTCTCTGCATCAGCCATCAATGGCTATGTTCGTTGGTGGGTGGGAGCTGATCCAGGGAGGCGGGTGGGCGGCCATCGGTGGAGGAGGGGGCGGGCGCGTGGGTGCGTGCGCGTGTGCATGCGTACGTGCACGGGGGGTGGGTGGGAACCCTACACTATGGAACAAGTGTAAGGAGGGACAAGGTGGGACTCGGTGGGAGAGATGGTGGAAATAAAAAAATATTAAGCGATCTGGGAGAGGGTGGGGGTTGTGTGTTGGTGGGAAGCTACACTACAGAAAAATAATTTTATTTTAATTAAAAAAAAAAAAAACATATTTGATTTCAAACTGGGTACTGGCAGACAGCTGCCAGTACTCAATAAGGCAGAGTGGGGAGGGTTAGATAGCTGTTTGGGGGGGGGGGTCAGGGAGGTTGGGGGCTAAGGGGGGATCCTACACAGCAGAATTATTATTATTATTTTTTTAAACTTATTAGACTTAGACTTTCTGCCAGTACTTTGGATGGCGGGACAATTGTGGGATGGGGGAGGAAAGAGAGCTGTTTGGGATGGATCAGGGGGTGTAATATTTCAGGTGGGAGGCTGATCTCTACACTAAAGCTAAAATTAACCCTGCAAGCTCCCTACAAGCTACCTAATTAACCCCTTCACTGCTAGACATAATACACGTGTGATGCGCAGCAGCATTTAGTGGCCTTCTAATTACCAAAAAGCAACGCCAAAGCCATATATGTCTATTTCTGAACAAAGGGGATCCCAGAGAAGCATTTACAACCATTTGTGCCATAATTGCACAAGCTGTTTGTAAATAATTTCAGTTGGAAACCTAAAATTGTTAAAAATGTAAAGTTTTTTTTTTTATTTGATTGCATATGGCGGTGAAATGGTGGCATGAAATATACCAAAATGGGCCTAGATCAACACTTGGGGTTGTCTACTACAGTACACTAAAGCTAAAATTAACCCTACATGCTCCCTAATTAACCCCTTCACTGCTGGGCATAATACACGTGTGGTGCGCAGTGGCATTTAGCGGCTTTCTAATTACCAAAAAGCATCGCCAAAGCCATATATCTCTGCTATTTCTGAACAAAGGGGATCCCAGAGAAGCATTTACAACCATTTATGCCATAATTGCACAAGTTGTTTGTAAATAATTACAGTGAGAAACCTAAAATGTGTGAAAAAGTGAACGATTTTTTATTATTTGATCGCATTTGGCGGTGAAAAGGTGGCAAGAAATATACCAAAATGGGCCTAGATCAATACTTTGGGATGTCTTCTAAAAAAAAAATATACAAACATGTCAAGGAGTATTCAGGGATTCCTGAAAGATATCAGTGTTCCAATGTAACTAGCGCTAATTTTGAAAAAAATGGGTTTGGAAATAGCAAAGTTCTACTTGTATTTATGGCCCTATAACATGTAAACATTGGGTATTTCTAAACTCAGGACAAAATTTAGAAACTATTTAGCGTGGGTGTTTTTTGGTTGTTGTAGATGTGTAACAGATTTTGGGGGTCAAAATGATAAAAAGTGGGGGTTTTTTCAATTTTTTCCTCCTATTTTATAATTTTTTTTATAGTAAATACAGTAATATAATATGTGTGGGTACAGTAAATGAGTAAGAGGAAAATTACAGCTAAATTCAAACACCGCAATAATGTAAAAATAGCCTTGGTCCAAAACGGACAGAAAATGGAAAAGTGCTGTGGTCATTAAGGGGTTAAAAATGAATCTATTTTTCAGGATGAATAACCTTTCGATTATGATGTATCTTAAATAGAAACTAACCTTAGATAGATTTTTTTCCACCCAAGAAATCAATGACCGTGCTTGTTTGTATTATTGCCAAAGTTATATGATATATATCCATTATATATTATTATTGGTTATTTGTATAGCGCCAACAGATTCTGCAGCGCTTTAAACATAGGCGGTGTTCATGGCGGATAGCAATGGAGGAGAGGAACTGGTATTAGGAAAGTTTAGTTTAGTTTAGGTTGTATGCATCCCTGAACTGTAGAGTCTTTAGGGAGTACTTGAAGCTTTTAAAACTAGGGTAGAGTCTTGTGGAGCGAGGCAGAGAGTTCCACAAGATCGGAACCAGTCTGGAGAAGTCCTGTAAACGGGAGGGGGCAAAGACTATAAAAGTCTAATACACAGATGAGTGCATTTATTAGGTAAGTGGAATTTCTTTGTTACTGAGTTGGGTGGTAGGCTTCCCTGAACAAAAATGTCTTTAGGTAGCATTTGAATGAAGGCAGATTAGGGAAAAGCTTGACAGAGAGTGTTGGTGCCACCCGAGTCCTGCAGTCTAGCATGGGAATAGGTGATAATATATTCCCATATCCCTAATGTCTTCCTCACACCTCACTACCTGTCCACTTGACCCTATCTCTTCACATCTAATACCTTCTCTATCTTCTACCCTCACTCCAGCTTTTACTCACATATTCAACCGATCCCCTACTACTGGTTCATTTCCATCTTCCTTCAAACATGCAAAGGTCACCCCCATCCTCAAAAAACCCTACCTCAACCCCAATTCTCCTGCAAACTACCGCCCCATATCACTGCTTCCGCTAACTTCAAAAGTCCTTCAAAAACTAGTTTTTGATCGCCTAACCCACTTCCTGTCCTCTAACTGATTGCTTGACCCTCTGCAATCTGGCTTCCATCCCCAACACTCAACTGAGACTGCCCTCACTAAGGTTACTAATGATCTTCTTTCTGCCAAAAACAATGGCCACTACTCTATACTTATCCTATTTGACCTGTCTGCTGTCTTTTATGCTGTTGACCATCCCCTCCTCTTACGGAATCTCAGTTCCTTTGGGCTCTGTGACATTGCCCGCTCCTAGATCCACTCTTATCTCTAATAGGTCCTTTTCTGTCTCATTTGCTGGCAACTCCTCCTCTTCATTGCCTCTATCTGTTGGAGTACCTCAAGGCTCTGTTCTAGGCCCTCTACTCTTCTCTATCTATACTTCCTCACTGGGTAATCTTATCAGTAGCTATGGCTTCAACTATAACCTCTATGCTGATGATACTCAGATCTACCTATCCACCCCTGCACTCTCTCCTTCTATCCTTTCCCACATCAGCGACTGCCTATCTGGCATTTCTTCCTCGATGGCCTTTCACCACCTACAAATCACCATGTACAAGACTGAGCTTCTTCTAATCCCCCCCCCCCATTTAATTCTACTCCAGTTTCTAACTTTAATATCACTGTTGGCGACACCACTATCTCCCCATCACCCCAAGTCCGCTGCCTAGGAGTTACACTTTACTCCAATCTGTCCTTCATACCCCACATCCAATTGTTCTCTTCATACTGTCGCAACCACCTACGCAATATCTCCAAAATTCGTCCTTTTCTGAGTGCTGAAACTACTAAACAGCTAATCCATTCCCTAGTAATTTCCCGGCTTGACTACTTTAATAGCCTACTAACTGGCCTTCCTTTCTCCTGCCTCTCCCCCTTCAATCCATCCTAAATGCCTCTGCTAGGCTAATCCACCTCTCCCGATGCTCTGTATCTGCTGCACCCCTCTGTGAGTCCCTTCACTGGCTCCCCATTCACAGCAGAATTAAATTCAAAATTCTCACTCTGACCTACAAAGCCCTTACCGATGCAGCACCCCTACCTGTCCTCACTCATCAACAAAAATACTCCAGCCCGTCTTCTCCTTGCATCTTCTACCATCACCTCCTCCCATGCTAGACTACAGTACTTCTCTCATGCTGCACCAACCATCTGTAACGCACTTCCTCGAGCTGTCAGACTTTCCCCCAACCTCTCCTCCTTTAAACGCTCCCTAAAGACCTTCTTGTTCAGGGAAGCCTATCACCAAATCAGTAACTAATGCATTCCACTTGCCTAATAGTTGCCCTCATCTAACTCCACACTAACATTCCCACCTTTGCAGTCCCCACCTCCTGTTTCTCACCCTCCTACCCATATAGATTGTAAGTTACCACGGAACCAGGATCCCCAATTCCCCCTGTATTTGTTTGTTAAATTTTGTCTGGTGTCTCATATTGTACTGTACTTTTATCTTTGTTACCCATGGACAGTGCTGCGGAATCTGTTGGCGCTTTATAAATAAAGAATAATAATAATAATAAAAGATGCAAGGAGCATATTGGGTGGGCTGGAGTATATTTTTTTATTCGTGAGGACAGGTAATGGGGAGCCGCTTTGGTAAGGGTTTTGTAAGTCAGGGGGAGAATTTTGAATTTAATTCTGGTGTGAATGGGGAGCCAGTCAAGGGACTCAGAGAGGTGAAGCAGATACAGAGCAATGGGAAAGGTGGATTAGCCTAGCATAGGCATTTAGGATGGATTGAAGGGGGTAAAGGTAGGATAGAGGAAGTCCAGTGAATTGCAGTAGTGAAGTCTGGAAATTACAAGGGAGTGGATAAGTTGCTATTTAGTGTCAGTGCTCAGAAACGGGCGAATTTTGGAAATATTGTGTAGGTGGTTGCAGGGATTAGAAGGCACTCAGTCTTGGACATGATAATCTTTAGGTGGTGAGAGGCCATCCAGGAAGAAATGGCGGATAAGCCGTCACGAAGTAAGAAAGGCCAGAGGAAGAGAGAGCATAGGTGGATAGGTAGATCTGAGCATCATCAACATTGAGGTGATATTTGAAGCCATAGCAATACCTTCCTCATACAGAAACCCTTAATGCCCAATCGCAGATTGTTCCAGTATGAGATTGGATGCGCTTCTGACTCACTTATGTGCATGAAACAGACACCCCCCTGCCATGAGGCAGCATTGAGAGCTGCCGCAATTAGGGGTTTATTGGCAGTGGCTGAAATTCACAGTGGGGCTGGCACTCACAGCTCCTATTACCACTGAGTCGTAACTGTTGCACATTGGAGAGAGGCAGATCTTCTCGCTGCCTCTCTCCATAGATTTGATTATTTATTTTTTTTAAATCGATTTGTTTATTTCAAATGTAATTTATTTTTTTCTATTTCCACTACAATGACAGGTGAGGCAGTGCCTCATCTGTCTCCCTAACTGTATTTTACTGCTGTAATCAGTTTTTTATCTCCCCTCTGTGGTCCAATCACATTCAGTTGTGCATATTGTGTCATGGTTACACGGTTGTGTTTGGTTTGATCTGGGCCCCCTCACATTTTTGAACCATCACCTGAACCATTATTTAGATCACCTTTTCGCATTGGAAGTATCGTTTGGAAGGATCGTTTGCTCACATAAGTCTGCTGGTCGACTTCTATTGGTCCAGCCTGCCTTTCCTGCACTGTTAAAGTGCTGAATAATTTGTGAGTACTTTTCTTGCCTTGTTGTTCGTTTATCCTTGGTTGAAGATATCACACCATTTGGGCGCCTTCTTTTCTTTTTTGTTTTTTCCATATTGTGTCGTACTTACTTTATGCTTAATCAAGTTCAGCTGAGGTCTTTGGGCCATCAACTAAAGCAGATCTACTTATAATGTAAGCCCCTTTTATCATAGCATACTCTGCAAAGCTTTTGCATACTCTGCAAAGCTCTGTATGTCTAGTATCAGCTGGGTGATTAGTGTGCTAAGCATATTACTAATCCTGAATAAGGGATGTCTGCATACCAGTTTTCTCAGGATGGCCAAGGGGTTACTACTTCCAAACTTAATTCTTTCAGGGGCCTGTACTTTGCTATCTTCTAAATTCTAAAGAAAATATGCATTCTGCTATGGCTGAACTTATGACTGCTATGCCTCCCACAGCTAAGCACAGGTATGTGCCTACAGTGAAGGCCACCTTTTTTCCATGAGCGATTTTTCACTGAGTCGTCTATATACATTGACTTGTTCCCCTAAAACTTAGGAATCTTGGACTCTTTGCTGAGAATATTTTTCTAGTCCTATGACACCCCCCCACCCCCCTGGAAAACGTGAGTCAGGATGTATCCTTTAATTATTCAAAAATAGGGAGAATCGGGGGAAAGACTGGACAAGAAGGGGTTATTTAGCACTCATTCCTATAATATATTGTAAATAAGTTGATATATTCAACTAGACAAGAAGATTAATTTAGTTAAAACTAATTATTTATTATTAAACCACTATAAAAGAAAGTGTAAGAAAATAAACACTCTTACCATTAACAAAAATTGCTCCACACTCACACTCCACACTCACGCTGTTAATATCACACTGCAATATACCCAGACAGTGAAACACAGATTCAACCACCCCCCTGTATTCCTGGCCAGTAACAGGATACGCTGGCTTCAGGTGAACAGGGATGGTTTCTATACTGTGTGACACGTCCCTTGCATCTATTAAGCTAAAGCGTGAGTAACAAAAAGTTATTTAAAAACACTATGCTACATAAGCATACTGCTGTGCTACGCACAAACGCGTTTCGGCCGAGGAGCGGCCTTTCTCAATGTGCAACTTCAGTTTGACAAGACGAGTGTCTCGCTGTGAGGGCCTGATATACCCCTCTCCTATGTCCTTTACCCAATCGCAGCGTGCGTGTCGTTCACTCCCACCTCTTAGCCACTCACACGCGATTTGGTATTAGCGTGTCATAGGATGAGAATCAGTTTGTGATTGGTTACTCGTAAATTCCTCATAACCAATTGCTGATCCCTTTGGTTCTCTACAGTGTTTATGAGGCTTGGATAATAGGATAACTGTAGCGGTGATCACTCTCAATAGTGCAAATCCATGTGCACCCAGAAATTATTAATCCAAGGGCCAATTATGTTATAAGGGCAAAAGTTAGCTTATGCGGTGTGCAAATAATATCTACACAGCGTGCCAATTGGTTCTTACATAACAATAATAGCTCGTTATTAGATTTATGAAAATGATAGCGTACACGTTATAATGCATAACATATTGGCTGCTTGGTAACTGCAATCGAATGAAACAGATATATATAGTTTTTACTGTCTCATTAAAATAGATCATTTCTTATTATGTAAAGAGTAGCATTTACCCAGATAAGTAATGATTTTTTGTCACCACACGATAATTATTTATTTAATCTTTATACAAACTCAAAAAACAACGTAATGTCTGTGCAGTTAGAAATTCCAACTTTAACACAGCATCACTGTAAAGACGTTGTTTAATGTAAAAGATGATAAATAATACTTGACCCTTTGTACGTTGGGTCTGTTATGTGCATTATGATGTTTAACATACAAAAATTCAGATATTTTAACATATTTACAAACAAATAAAAAGCAGACCTATATAACCAATGCAGTAATAGCATGATGCCGTTATGCATATCATAGTGTTATCTAAGGAATTATTTCTGGGTGCACAAAAGAATGCAGCTAACTAGAGAACATCATATTAATATTTAAGCAAGGAATAAAATTGAAGCATATAGTTAAAAATCAGAGGAATGCCCAAAAATTATTATTCTCATTCATGCCATTGGGCATGACAGTATTCAGATTAAATATCCATCTCGCTTCTTTTTTTAGCAAGATTTGTTCCATATCACTACCCCGTATGCCAGGGCGTATACTTTCCAGTCCCCAGAATTTAAAAGTATTAATCTTTCCTTTATGATGGTGTAGAAAATGTCTGGCAACACTGGTGATGTGTTTGCCTTTTTCTACATCCTTTGCTGCGTTCCTTATATTACTTAGGTGCTCAGTGATTCTAACCCCCATTTGTCTGGTAGTCATACCTACATAAAAACAGTTGCAGCTACATGACAGACAATAGATCACATTTGAGGTTTTACAAGTGATGTGATTCTGAATTGTCCACTTTCTATTGAATCTATCCATCATGTATTTCTTTTTAACCATATATGTGCAGTTTTTACAATTACCACATGCTATGGATCCTTTGTATAATGGAGCTTTTTTAGCATTTCTGTCAAAATGGCTGGCGGTTAATTGATCACTTAAATTTTTAGCACATCTATAGGTACACATAGGATTCTCTGGGATAATGGATTTTAACTGTTCATCTAGTTGTAAAATATGCCAATGTTTTGATAGTATATTAGATACCTGTTGGCTTTGGTTACAATATGTGGAAATGAATCTGAGCGGATTTGAATTTGCCTCTATCTTTTTGGGTCTAAGAAGTTCCTCCCTATTTTTGTATAGTGCTTTTTGATAGGCTCTCTTAAGTGACTTTCTAGAATACCCCCTCAAAAGTAGTCTATTCCTCAATTCATTAGCAGCCTTTTGGAAAGATTCTAATGATGAACAATTTCTACGCAGCCTCAAATATTCCCCCATTGGTAGACCCCTAATAGTATTTGGATGAAGAGAACTATTAGCGTTAAGGATATTATTTGTGGCCGTAGGCTTTCTAAAGGTTTCCGTCTCTAGATTGTTGTTACATTTTAAAATGGATAAATCTAGGAATTCTACCTTTTTATCATCATATGTCATGGTGAGATGTAATCCAAAGGTATTATCATTGAGGATCAAAATAAACTCATGTAGTAATTCTGTAGAGCCCTCCCATACAAACAAAATGTCATCTATATATCTGGACCAGTGGGTGATGTGCTTAGTAAACTGTAGAAGATTGGTATTAAACACTACAGTTTCTTCCCACCAGCCCAGGTATATATTGGCGTAAGTAGGGGCGCAAGATGTCCCCATGGCGGTTCCACATAGTTGGAGATAAAACTTCCCATCAAAGACGAAGTAATTGTGTTCTAACACAAATTCTAACAAGTCAATGATGAATTGCTTAGTTTCATCTGTGAGGTCTTTATTTTTTGATACGAAATAGGACACTGCTGTGCAGCCCCACTTTTTATCTATACTTGTATATAAAGACTCCACATCACAAGTTACTAATATGGATTCCGAACTTACAGTCAAACTGTCAATTTTGTTCAGTATGTGCATAGTGTCTTTGGTATGAGAGGGCAAAGCATCCACTATATACCCAAGTCTGGCATCCACATATCTACTGGCTTTTTCAGTCATTGACCCAATGCCAGAGACAATAGGTCAATAGATTTTTATGGATTTTAGGTAATAAATATAGTGTTGCTATTGTGGGGTGTTTGACATCTAGATATTATAGCTCTTTTTTGTCAATAATGCCTTCATTAGCTGCTGAAAAGATCAATTTTTTATACTGTTTAAGAAAATCTGCTGTTGGGTTTCCAAAAAGATTTTTTATATTTTTTAGGGTTATTCAATTGTTTTTTAACCTCTGTGGTGTACATTTCAGTGGGCCATAATACAATATTCCCTCCCTTGTCACTCTGTATAATTTGGACATCAGTCCATTGTTTCATAGATTTCAGTGCCAATCTTTCTTCTTCAGAAAAATTGTCTTGCAATGTATCCTTTTCTGGTGGAATTGCTAATATGTCTTTGCACACTAAATCAAGAAACGTTAGTGTTATGTGAGGTACTGGTGGGAGGTATGAATTGAGATTTGGTCTTTAGTATGTCACGCCACTTTGTCTCACTGTATATTGTCTCTTTGGGATCCCTTTCAGATTCTTCTAGGAGGGAGATGAGATCTTTTATTGCTGTTGTATCATTACTATCTAAACCCTCTGTGTCTGAACTAGAAGAGAAGTATTTCTTAAGTAGTATTTTCCTTGCAAATAAATGTACATCTTTGATTGTCTCAAACTTGTCAAGTTGGGTTGTGGGAACAAAAGACAGGCCTTTTTTTAAAACTGTGATCTGAGTCTCAGTTAAAATTTTGTCAGATAGATTAATTATATTTAGTTCTTTTTGACTTGTTTCTTTTTGGGGAACGATTTCTGATTGAATTTGACTTGTTTTCTGGTTCTGGGTCTGTTTGCCTCTCCCTCTTCGAATTCTACGCCTAAAGGGATATCCCCAGTGTTGTTATGTGGGGTAATTCTCCTATGTAGAATGGGTTTAGGTCTTACTTCCTCCTCAGAAATGTCACCATCTGTTGTTTCACAATCTCTATCTGAATAATCTGAATCTATATTACTTACCTTTTTTCCATGAGCGATTTTTCACTGAGTCGTCTATATACATTGACTTGTTCCCCTAAAACTTAGGAATGTTGGACTCTTTGCTGAGAATATTTTTCTAGTCCTATAACACCCCCCCCCCCACCCCCCTGGAAAACGTGAGTGAGGATGTATCCTTTAATGTCATATTGGAGCATATACAGTATCTCACAATTTTGTAAATATTTTATTATATCTTTTCATGTGACAACACTAAAGAAATAACACTTTGCTACAGTGTAAAGTAGTGAGTGTACAGCTTGTATAACAGTGTAAATTTGCTGTCCCCTCAAAATAACTCAACACACAGCCATTAATGTCTTAACCATTGGCAACAAAAGTGAGTACACCCCTAAGTAGAAATGTCCTAATTGGGCCTAAAGCGTCAATATTTTGTGTGACCACCTATATTTTCCAGCACTGCCTTAACCCTCTTGGGCATGGAGTTCAACAGACCTTCACAGGTTGCCACTGGAATCCTCTTCCACTCCTCCATAACTACATCACGGAGCTGGTGGATGTTAGAGACCTTGCGCTCCCCCACCTTCCGTTTGAGGATGCCCCACAGATGCTCAATAGGGTTTAGGTCTGGAGACATGCTTGGCCAGTCAATCACCTTTACTCTAAGCTTCTTTAGCAAGGCATTGGTCGTCTTGGAGGTGTGTTTGAGGTCGTTATCATGTTTTAATACTGCCCTGCGTCCCAGTCTCCGAAGGGAGGGGATCATGCACTGTTTCATTATGTCACAGTACATGTTATTATTCATGGTTCCCTAAATGAACTGTAGCTCCCCAGTGCCTGACTGTAGGCAAGACACACTTGTCTTTGTTCTCTTCACCTGGTTGCCGCCACACACACTTGACACCATCTGAACCAAATAAGTTTATCTTGGTCTCATTGGACCACAGGACATGGTTCCAGTAATCCATGTCCTTAATCTGCTTGTCTTCAGCAAACTGTTTGCAGGCTTTCTTGTGCATCATCTTTAGAAGAGGCTTCCTTCTGGAACGACAGCCATGCAGACCAATTTAATGCAGTGTGCGGCATATGGGCTGAGCACTGACAGGCTGACCCCCCACCCCTTTAACCTCTGCAGTAATGCTGGCAGCACTTTGGTCATCTATGGTGAGGACTGTTCTGAGTGGAACATGTCCTGTGAAACCGCTGTATGGTCTTTCCCACTGTGCTGCAGCTCAGTTTAAGGGTCTTGGCAAATTTCTTATAGCCTAGGCCATCCTTATGTAGATCAACAATTCTTTTTTTCAGATCCTCAGAGGGTTCTTTGCCATGAGGTGCCATATTAAACTTCAAGTGACCAGTATGTGAGAGTGTGAGAGCGATAACACCAAATTTAACACACCTGTTCCCCATTCACACCTGAGACCTTGTAACACTAACGAGTCACATGACATCAGGGAGGGAAAATGGCTAATTGGGCCCAATTTGGACATTTCCACTTAAGGGTGTACTCACTTTTGTTGCCAACAGTTTAGACATTAATGGCTGTGTGTTGAGTTATTTTGAGGGGACAGCACATTTACACTGTTATACAGGCTGTACACTCACTACTTTACATTGTAGCGACGTGTCATTTCTTCAGTGTTGTCACATGAAAAGATATAATAAAATATTTACAAAAATGTGAGGGGTGTACTCACTTTTGTGATTTACTGTACATTCTTTACTGAGGAGCAATCCTCCTATGGCTAATAGTAAGGTGCTGGCTAGATTCTTGTTTCTGAACAGCGAAAGGAGCTATTGCCACTTTAACTAGGCGATTAAAGAAAGTCCTATCCTCTATGTGAATATTAAAGTCCCAATGGAACAGAAGCTTTAAGTCTTCAATATGTGCTCCTTTAATCTAGTGGGCTCTCTAATTCGCCCTGTTTTTAGCATGGCCTGCTTAGTGGCAGCCATGTCTGTTTGGTGTAAAAACTTTTCTGAGGTTATATCAGGAGAAGGATCCTTGAAAGAGACCCAGGATTTAATAAAGCTGATTAAAGTTGCTAACTGCATTATTTGCGATAGAACTGTGGAAATGTATTAATGCAAAAAGTGTTGCTAAGGCGTTTCAGCTAGACATGGCTTAAAACCTGGTCTGCAGATATTGTCTCTAAAAGCAGCCTTATGTAAAATCCTTTTCTTTCATGTAATTGGCAAGAGTCCATGAGCTAGTGACGTATGGGATATACAATCCTACCAGGAGGGACAAAGTTTCCCAAACCTCAAAATGCCTATAAATACACCCCTCACCACACCCACAATTCAGTTTTACAAACTTTGCCTCCTATGGAGGTGGTGAAGTAAGTTTGTGCTAAGATTTCTACGTTTATATGCGCTTCTCAGCATTGTTGAAGCCCGATTCCTCTCAGAGTACAGCGAATGTCAGAGGGACGTGAAGGGAGTATCACTTATGAATACAATGATTTCCCTAACGGGGGTCTATTTCATAGGTTCTCTGTTATCGGTCGTAGAGATTCATCTCCTACCTCCCTTTTCAGATCGACGATATACTCTCAATTTACCATTACCTCTACTGATAACTGTTTCAGTACTGGTTTGGCTATCTGCTATATGTGGATGGGTGTATTTTGGTAAGTATGTTTTTCGTTATTTAAGACACCTCAGCTATGGTTTGGCACTTTATGCATTTATATAAAGTTCTAAATATATGTATTGTACTTGTATTTGCCATGAGTCAGGTTCATGTATTTCCTTCTGCAGACTGTCAGTTTCATATTTGAGGAAAATAAAAAAAAATTAAGAATTTTTTTTCTTACCTGGGGTTTAGTCTTTTTTTTCAATTGACTACTTCTTGCAAATTGCGGGTGGTATTAGGCCTGCGGGTGCGTCAAATGCTAGACTTTATTGCGTCATTCTTGGCGCGAGAATTTTTTTGGCGCGAAGATTACGTCTATAACGCAATCATAGTTGACGCCGGCGCCTTACACATAATTGCGTCATTAGTGACGCGAGTGTGTCATTTCCTGTTATTATTGGCGCCAAAAAAGTTTGTTACGTTGTGCATGATACTTGGCGCCAAACTTTTTCATTATTTTAATACCCCATTGATGTTTGCCTCTTGCCTTTTTCTCTATCAGAGGGCTATGCTTTTTGCATTTTTTCCCATTCCTGAAACTGTCATATAAGGAAATTGATAATTTTGCTTTATATGTTGTTTTTTCTTTTTCATTTTGCAAGATGTCTCAATCTGATCCTGCCTCAGAAGTTTCTGCTGGAACATTGCTGCCTGACATCGGGTCTACCAAAGCTAAGTGCATTTGTTGTAAGATTGTGGAAATTATTTCACCAAATGTCATTTGTAATAGTTGTCATGATAAACTTTTACATGCAGATAGTGTGTCCATCAGTAATAGTACATTGCCAGTTGCAGTTCCTTCAACTTCTAATGTACATGATATACCTATGAATTTTAAAGAATGTGTTTCTGATTCTATCCAGAAGGCTTTGTCTGCATTTCCACCTTCTAATAAACGTAAAAGTTCTTTTAAATCTTCTCATTCAGTTGATGAAATTTCAAATGACCAACAACATAATAATTTATCCTCCTCTGATGAGGATCTATCTGATCTATCTGAAGATCCTTCCTCAGACATTGACACTGCCAAATCTACTTATTTATTTAAAATAGAGTATATGCGTTCTTTATTAAAAGAAGTGTTAATTACTTTGGATATTGAGATAACCAGTCTTCTTGACGTTCAGTCTAATAAACGTTTAAATGCTGTTTTTAAACCTCCTGTGGTTTCTCCTGGGGTTTTTCCTATTCCTGAGGCTATTTCTGATATGATTTCTAAGGAATGGAATAAGCCAGGTACTTCTTTTATTCCTTCTTCAAGGTTTAGAAAATTGTATCCTTTACCAGCAAATTCTATAGAGTTTTGGGAAAAAATCCCCAAAGTTGATGGGGCTATTTCTACTCTTGCTAAACGTACCACTATTCCTATGGAAGATAGTACTTCCTTTAAGGATCCTTTAGATAGGAAGCTTGAATCTTATCTAAGGAAGGCCTATTTATATTCAGGTCATCTTCTCAGACCTGCAATTTCTTATGATGTTGCGGCTGCATCAACTTTCTGGTTGGAGAATTTAGCGCAACAAGAATTGGATTCTGACATATCTAGTTTTATTCGCTTACTGCAATATGCTAATCATTTTATTTGTGATGCCATTTTTTATATTATCAAAATTGATGTTAGATCCATGTCTTTAGCTATATTAGCTAGAAGAGCTTTGTGGCTTAAATCTTGGAATGCTGATATGACATCTAAATCTAGATTACTATCTCTTTCTTTCCAAGGTAATAATTTATTTGGTTCTCAGTTGGATTCTATTATTTCAACTGTCACTGGGGGAAAGGGAGTTTTTCTACCTCAGGATAAAAAACCTAAGGGTAAATCTAAGGCTTCTAACGTTTTCGTTCCTTTCATCAAAATAAGGAACAAAAACGTAATCCTTCCCCCAAGGAATCTGTTTCCAATTGGAAGCCTTCCTCAAATTGGAATAAATCCAAGCCATTTAAGAAACCAAAGTCAGCCCCTAAGTCCGCTTGAAGGTGCGGCCCTCATTCCAGCTCAGCTGGTAGGGGGCAGATTAAGGTTTTTCAAGGATATTTGGATAAATTCTGTCCAAAATCAATGGATTCAGAGCATTATCTCTCAAGGGTATCAAATAGGATTCAGAGTAAGACCTCCTGTGAGAAGATTTTTTTCTCTCACGTATCCCAGCAAATCCAGTAAAAGCTCAGGCTTTCCTGAAGTGTGTTTCAGACCTGGAGTCTTCAGGGGTAATCACGCCAGTTCTTTTTCAGGAACAAGGTTTGGGGTTTTATTCAAATCTATTCATTGTCCCAAAGAAGGAAAATTTATTCAGACCAGTTCTGGATCTGAAAATTTTGAATCGTTATGCAAGAGTACCAACTTTCAAGATGGTGACTATAAGGACTATTCTGCCTTTTGTTCAGCAAGGACATTATATATCCACAATAGACTTGCAGGATGCATACCTTCATATTCCGATTCATCCAGAACATTATCAGTTCCTGAGATTCTCTTTTCTAGACAAGCATTACCAATTTGTTGCTCTTCCATTTGGCCTAGCAACAGCTCCAAGAATCTTTTCAAAGGTTCTAGGTGCCCTACTTTCTGTAATCAGAGAACAGGGTATTGCAGTGTTTCCTTATTTGGACGATATCTTGGTACTAGCTCAGTCTTTACGTTCTGCAGAATCTCACACAAATCAACTAGTGTTGTTTCTTCGGAAACATGGTTGGAGGATCAATTTACCAAAAAGTTTCTTGATTCCTCAGACAAGGGTAACCTTTTTAGGCTTCCAGATAGATTCAGTGTCCATGCAAATTGTTTGCAGCCTGCCGGCACCTTCAGTCTCAGTCATTCCCTTCAGTGGCTATGTGCATGGAAGTTTTAGGTCTCATGACTCCAGCATCGGACGCCATCCCCTTTGCTCGTTTTCACATGAGACCTCTACAGCTTTGTATGCTGAACCAATGGTGCAGGGATTATACAAAGATATCACAATTAATATCCTTAAATCCCAATGTACGACACTCTCTGATGTGGTGGATAGATCACCATCGTTTTGTTCAAGGGGCTTCTTTTGTTCGACCAACCTGGACTGTGATCACAACAGATGCGAGTCTTTCAGGTTGGGGAGCTGTTTGGGGATCTCTGACAGCACAAGGGGTTTGGAAATCTCAAGGGGCGAGATTACCAATAAACATTTTAGAACTCCGTGCAATTTTCAGAGCTCTTCAGTTTTGGCCTCTGTTAAAGAGAGAACCGTTCATTTGTTTTCAGACAGACAATATCACAACAGTGGCATATGTCAATCATCAGGGTGGGACTCACAGTCCCCAAGCTATGAAAGAAGTATCTCGGATACTTGCTTGGGCGGAGTCCTGCTCTTGTCAAATCTCTGTGGTGCATATCCCAGGTGTAGACAATTGGGAGGCGGATTACCTCAGCCGTCAGACTTTACATCCAGATTGTTCAGTTGTGGGGTCTTCCAGAGATAGATCTCATGGCTTCTTATCTAAACAAGAAACTTCCCAGATACCTGTCCAGGGATGTTCAGGCGGAGGCAGTGGATGCGCTGACACTTCCTTGGTGTTATCATCCTGCTTACATTTTCCCGCCTCTAGTTCTCCTTCCAAGAGTGATCTCCAAAATCATCATGGAACAATCGTTTGTGTTGCTGGTGGCTCCAGCATGGCCACACAGGTTTTGGTATGCGGATCTGGTTCAGATGTCCAGTTGCCAGCCTTGGCCACTTCCGTTTTTCCATCAGGATCTCAAATAATTAAATTTGAAGGTATGGAAATTGAACGCTTAGTACTAAGTCATAGAGGTTTCTCTGACTCAGTGATTAATACTATGTTACAAGCTCGTAAATCTGTCTCTAGAAAGATTTATTATAGAGTTTGGAAGACTTATATTTCATGGTGTTCTTCTCATAAATTCTCTTGGCATTCTTTTAGAATTCCTAGAATTTTACAGTTTCTTCAGGACGGTTTGGATAAGGGTTTGTCTGCAAGTTCCTTGAAAGGACAAATCTCTGCTCTTTCTGTTTCACAGAAAGATTGCTATACTTCCTGATATTCACTGTTTTGTACAGGCTTTAGTTCGTATTAAGCCTGTCATTAAATCAATTTCTCCTCCTTGGAGTCTTAATTTGGATTTGAAGGCTTTACAGGCTCCTCCATTTGAGCCTATGCATTCTTTGGACATTAAACTACTTTCTTGGAAAGTGTTGTTCCTTTTGGCTATCTCTTCTGCTTGAAGAGTTTCTGAGTAATCTGCTCTTTCTTGTGAGTCTCCTTTTCTGATCTTTCATCAGGATAAGGCAGTTTTGCAGACTTCTTTTCAATTTTTACCTAAGGTTGTGAATTCTAACAACATTAGTAGAGAAATTGTTGTCCCTTCTTTGTGTCCTAATCCTAAGAATTCTTTGGAAAGATCCTTACATTCTTTGGATGTGGTAAGAGCTTTGAAATATTATGTGGAAGCTACTAAAGATTTCAGGAAGACTTCCATTCTATTTGTTTTATTTTCTGGTCCTAGGAAAGGTCAGAAGGCTTCTGCTATTTCCTTGGCTAATGTCAGGGTGCCAGGATTCAGACTGAGATGAGAAGTACAAAAATAATCACACATTTATTAATAGCAAAAAATAATAAAAAGTCCACGAGTCAAATAACAAGCCAGGAGTCAAAACCAGAGCTGGTAGTTAGATGAGCCGAGTCAGGAGCCAAAGCGAGTATCCGGAATAGCCGGAATCAAGAACAAGGAGAACAGCAGAGTCAGGAACAAGCCAGGGATCAGGAACCAGGAGGGACGTCAGACAGCCAGGTAATACACAGGAGCTCTCACAAACAGGTCTGAGACAACGCAAGGGCAAAGCATACTGAACAAAGGCCCTTTAAATAATAAGTGATGACATCACAATTCTGAGACTGCATCCTGTCTCATATGGATGATGTAAAGTGCAGGAAGTGAGCAGCATCTCCCAGAATGCACCAAAGTCAGCAAGAGAGGTGAGTAAAATGGCTGCCAGCAGCACATGGCAAACAAGGCAGGAAAACACCCTGACAGTACCCTCCCCTCAACGACCCCTCCCCCGCAGGAGGACAAAAGGCTTATTGGGGATACGGGCATGGAAGGCACGGAGGAGGGCGGGAGCATGAACATCAGAGGAGGGAACCCATGAACACTCCTCTGGACCGTAGCCCCTCCAATGAACCAAATACTGTACGCAGCTCCTGGACATACGAGAGTCAATAATGCTGCTGACCTCATACTCCTCATGGTTGTCAACAAAGATAGGACGGGGACGAGGCAACACAGTGGTAAACCGATTACAAACCAATGGTTTCAAGAGGGAGACAAGAAAAACATTGGAGATGCGCATTGCAGGAGGAAGGTCAAGAGCGTAGGCTACAGGATTGACCCGTCGGAGAATTCGAAAAGGACCAACATAACGGGGAGCCAGTTTATTGGAAGGCACACGAAGGTTGAAGTTGCAGGAGGACAGCCAAACTCTCTCACCAACCTGGTTGGAAGGTGCAGGCAGACGCCTACGATCAGCCTGGAACTTTTGGCGCTGCATAGAACGATGAAGGCAATCCTGAATCTGCACCCACGTGGAACGGAGTTGACGGAGATGCTCCTCCAAAGCCGGAATACCCTGAAACATGAATGAATCGGGCAACAAGGATGGTTGAAACCCATAATTCACCATGAACGGGGATAACTTGGAGGAAGCATTGATAGCACTATTACGAGCAAACTCTGCCCAAGGTAACCGTTCAGACCAATTATTGTGGTGATCTGAGACATAGCAACGGAGGAACTGTTCCAGAGCTTGATTAGACCGTTCCGTAGCCCCATTAGATTGAGGGTGATATGCCGAGGAGAAGGAGAGCTGGATCCCCATTTGAGCACAAAAGGAACGCCAAAATCTGGAGACAAACTGGCTACCCCGGTCCAACACTATCTCCTTGGGTAACCCATGTAAACAGAAGACCTCACAGGCAAAAATTGAAGCGAGCTCCTGAGCGGTAGGCAACTTCTTCAAGGGAATGCAATGTGACATTTTAGAAAAAAAATGGTCAACCACCATAAGGATAACAGTATTGCCATTGGAAACAGGGAGCTCGACAATGAAGTCCATGGAAAGATGTGTCCAAGGACGCTCACCATTAGCAATAGGTTGAAGAAGACCCACAGGAAGACGTTGAGGAGTCTTATTCTGTGCACAGACTGAGCAGGAGGCATCATACGCAGCAACATCAGAACGAAGACCTGGCCACCAGAATTGTCGAGTGACAGACCAAATCATTTTGTTCTTGCCTGGTTGACCTGCGGCTTTAGGATAGTGGTAAGTGTGCAAAAGTTTAGTTCGAAGATTCTCAGGAAAAAAACACTTACCACTAGGTTTCTCAGGAGGTGCATTGGTTTGTGCAGCCAGGATCTCCTCCCCCAAGGGAGAAGTCAAATTAGTTCGTATGGTAGCCAAAATATGGTCAGGAGGTATAACTGGAGTAGGTACAGACTTCTCCTGGGACAGAGGTGAAAATTGTCGAGAGAGGGCATCAGCCCTAACATTCTTACTACCAGGCAGGTAGGAGACCACATAATTAAACCGAGACAAAAATAGCGCCCATCTGGCCTGTCGGGGCGACAAACGTTTTGCTTCAGATAGATAAGTTAAATTCTTGTGGTCAGTAAGAATCAGCACTGGCACGTTAGTACCATCGAGAAGATGCCTCCATTCCTTGAGTGCCAAAATTATGGCCAGTAATTCCCTGTCGCCAATTTCATAATTGCACTCCGCTGGAGACAATTTCTTAGAGAAGAAACCACACAGATGCAAAGAACCGTCAGGTGTAGGACGTTGAGACAAGAGGGCACCTACTCCAGTCTCAGACGCATCGACCTCAAGAACGAAAGGCAGGACAGGGTTAGGATGAGCCAGAACTGGAGCGGCAGCAAAGGCAGTCTTAAGACTATCAAAGGCCTTAATGGCAGCAGGTGACCAATTGAGTGGATCATTCTCTTTACGGGTTATGTCTGCGATAGGTTTGACCAAGGAAGAAAAGTTTTTAATAAACTTTCTATAGTAATTGGCGAACCCCAAAAAACGTTGAATAGACCGAGGACCAACTGGGCGAGGCCACTGCAGATAACTTGTCAGGATCCATGGAGAACCCTGCAACGGAGATAACATAACCTAGGAAGGTTACTTGAGTCTGATGGAACTCACATTTCTCAAGTTTACAAAACAGGCCGTTCTCACGTAGTCTCTGAAGAACCCGTGTAACATCAGAACGATGAGCCTCAAGTGTGGGTGAGTGTGTGAGGATGTCGTCTAAGTATACCACAACACACTGTTGCAACATATCTCGTAGGACATAATTAATAAATTCCTGGAAAACAGCAGGAGCATTACATAGGCCAAGGGCATTACAAGATACTCATAATGACCGCTCCTAGTGTTAAATGCTGTTTTCCATTCGTGGTCCTCCTTAATCCTAACAAGATTGTACGCACCTCTCAAATCAAGTTTAGTAAAGACCCTAGCTCCCTTGAGGCGGTCAAAGAGTTCCGTAATGAGCGGAATAGGGTAAGCATTCCTAATGGTAAGACGATTAAGACCCCTATAATCGATGCATGGTCTTAACTCACCACCCTTTTTCTTCACAAAGAAGAAGCCAGCCCCTCCAAGAGAGCAGGATTTACGGATGATTCCCCGCGACAGAGCATCGGAAACATACTCCTCGATAGCACAATTCTCTGCAACAGACAGAGGGTAAACCCGGCAATTGAGATACCGAAGATGTGCACAAGACTTTAAGTAGAAATACATTGCAGAGACCACGACAAAATTTCGGACCTGCGCCAGTCGAGACTGGGATTGTGCTTTTGGAGCCAGGGATAACCCAGAACAACCGGAAAATGCGGAACTCAAGGGTTTCAAAATGGAGAACCCCAACAGCCATGGATAACGGAGCAGTTTCGTGAGTAACGAGTGCGGGCTGAAGGGGCCTGCCATCAATGGCCTCAATAGCAAGCGGAACGGTCCGAGGCAAAACAGGAATGGAGTGCTTTGATACAAAAGCATTGTCAATGAAATAGCCCGCAGCACCGGAGTCAACAAGAGCCTGGGTGACTATGGAGGAGTCCACCCAGGAAAGGACAACCGTGACCAAAGGTTTCTCCTTTAGCGGGTCCGGGGACAAGGATAAACCACCTAAGGTCTGCCCCCCGACAGGATCTTAGGTGTGAGCATTTTCCTGCCGTGTAGGACAAGACTTCAAAAGGTGGCCCTGTAACCCGCGGAGAGACGTGTGAATCCCTACTGCATCGGCTCAGCAGTACCTGGTGACTCGGGACCAGGAGGCATGGGAGGAGAGGGAGGCATGGGTGGGAACGAACACGTAGGAGACAACGGTTCAGGAGGCTTCCGCAAGCGCTCCTTGAAAGAGGGCCTCTCACTTAGTCTGATGTCAATTAGAATAAAAAAAGACACCAATGCCTCAAGATCCTCTGGTAAATCTCTGGCAGCAACTTCGTCTTTAATCGCATCAGAGAGCCCATGAAAGAAGGCGGCAACAAGGTCTTCATTGTTCCAGCCTATCTTTGCTGCAAGCGTATGGATCTCAATGGCATACTGAGCAACAGATCTTGTACCTTGTTGAATGGACATGAGTCGTTTAGCAGCAGAGAAGGAGCGAGCCGGAACATCAAATACCCTTCTAAAGGAGGCCACAAATTCAGGGTAATTTCAAATCACAGGTTTATTAGTCTCCCACAAGGGATTAGCCCAGGCAAGAGCTGTGTCAGAGAGTAACGAGATGAGAAATCCCACCTTAGCTCTGTCAGAGAGAAACGCCTGAGGTAACATCTCAAAGTAAATGCCCACCTGGTTCAAAAACCCTCTGCACTGATTAGGATCGCCTCCATATCGCTGAGGTAGAGGTGCAGAACCGGACAAGCTCCTGGTAGGACTAGGTGCAACAGTGGAAACAGGAGCAGCCATAACTTGCGGGACACTTTGGTCCAAATGTGCAGTGCGAGTAAGCAGGGTTTGCAGGGCTAGTGCAAATTGATCCAAGCGGTGATCCTGTTCATCCATCCTGGAAATTATGGCAGGTAAAGGTGGATTATTAGCACCATCAGGATTCATGGCCCTTGCGTAATGTCAGGGTGCCAGGAATCAGACTGAGACGAGGAGTGCAAAAATAATCACACCTTTATTATTAGCAAAAAATAATAAAAAGTCCACAAGTCAAATAACAAGCCAGGAGTCAAAACCAGAGCTGGTAGTCAGACGAGCCGAGTCAGGAGCCAAAGCGAGTAGTCAGACGAGCCGGAATCAGGAACAAGGAGAACAGAGTCAGGAACAAGCCAGGGATCAGGAACCAGGAGGGACGTCAGACAGCCATGTAATACACAGGAGCTCTCACAAACAGGTCTGAGACAACGCAAGGGCAAAGCATACTGAACAAAGGCCCTTTAAATAATAAGTGATGACATCACAATTCTGAGACTGCATCCTGTCTCACATGGTTGATGTAAACCAGTCTGGCCATAAAAGGAAGTGCAGGAAGTGAGCAGCATCTCCCAGAATGCACCAAAGTCAGCAAGAGAGGTGAGTAAAATGGCTGCCAGCAGCACATGGCAAACAAGGCAGGAAAAAAACTCTGACAGCTTCTTGGTTGAAACTTTTGATTCATCAAGCTTATTTGGAGTCGGGTCAGGCCTCGCCTCAGAGGATTACAGCTCATTCTACTAGATCAGTCTCCACTTCATGGGCCTTTAAAGGGACATTAAACACTTTGAGATCGTAATATAAAATGATAAATTGTATATAATAAAACAACTCTGCAGTATACTTTCATTATTTATTTTGTCCTCTTTGCCTGTAATTTCATTCTGAAATTGTGAGCTTTTCAGTTCCTGTTAGAAATGGAAGTGAAGAACACTGTTAAATCCAGCACAGCCATTGGCTGCACACTCTAATGACCTATGTATAACTGTCCCTAATTGGCCACAGCAGAGAAGGTAACACAAGTTACAACATGGCAGCTCCCAGTGTTTTATAGACACTAAGGCCTAGATTTGGAGTTCGGCGGTAGCCGTCAAAACCAGCGTTAGAGGCTCCTAACGCTGGTTTTGGCCGCCCGCTGGTATTTGGAGTCAGTGATTAAAGGGTCTAACGCTCACTTTTCAGCCGCGACTTTTCCATACCGCAGATCCCCCTACGCCATTTGCGTAGCCTATATTTTCAATGGGATCTTTCTAACGCCGGTATTTAGAGTCGTTTCTGAAGTGAGCGTTAGAGCTCTAACGACAATATTCCAGCCGCCTGAAAATAGCAGGAGTTAAGAGCTTTCTGGCTAACGCCGGTTCAAAAAGCTCTTAACTACTGTACCCTAAAGTACACTAACACCCATAAACTACCTATGTACCCCTAAACCGAGCTCCCCCCACATCGCCGCCACTCGATTAAAATTTTTAACCCCTAATCTGCCGACCGCCACCTACGTTATACTTATGTACCCCTAATCTGCTGCCCCTAACCCCGCCGACCCCTGTATTATATTTATTAACCCCTAACCTGCCCCCCACAACATCGCCGCCAGCTACTTAAAATAATTAACCCCTAATCTTCCGACCGCAAAGCGCCGCAACCTACGTTATCCTTATGTACCCCTAATCTGCTGCCCCTAACACCGCCGACCCCTATATTATATTTATTAACCCCTAATCTGCCCCCCTCAACGTCGCCGACACCTGCCTACACTTATTAACCCCTAATCTGCCGAGCGGACCTGAGCGCTACTATAATAAAGTTATTAACCCCTAACCCGCCTCACTAACCCTATCATAAATAGTATTAACCCCCTAATCTGCCCTCCCTAACATCGCCGACACCTAACTTCAATTATTAACCTCTAATCTGACGACCGGAGCTCACCGCTATTCTAATAAATGTATTAACCCCTAAAGCTAAGTCTAACCCTAACCCTAACACCCCCCTAACTTAAATATAATTTACATCTAACGAAATAAATTAACTCTTATTAAATAAATTATTCCTATTTAAAGCTAAATACTTACCTGTAAAATAAATCCTAATATAGCTACAATATAAATTATAATTATATTATAGCTATTTTAGGATTAATATTTATTTTACAGGCAACTTTGTAATTATTTTAACCAGGTAGAATAGCTATTAAATAGTTAAGAACTATTTAATAGTTACCTAGTTAAAATAATAACAAATTTACCTGTAAAATAAATCCTAACCTAAGATATAATTAAACTTAACACTACCCTATCAATAAAATAATTAAATAAACTACCTACAATTACCTACAATTAACCTAACACTACACTATCAATAAATTAATTAAACACAATTGCTACAAATAAATACAATTAAATAAACTATCTAAAGTACAAAAAATAAAAAAGAACTAAGTTACAAAAAATAAAAAAATATTTACAAACATAAGAAAAATATTACAACAATTTTAAACTAATTACACCTACTCTAAGCCCCCTAATAAAATAACAAAGCCCCCCAAAATAAAAAATGCCCTACCCTATTCTAAATTTAAAAAGTTACAAGCTCTTTTACCTTACCAGCCCTGAACAGGGCCCTTTGCGGGGCATGCCCCAAGAATTTCAGCTCTTTTGCCTGTAAAAGAATAAATACAATACCCCCCCCCCCCCAACATTACAACCCACCACCCACATACCCCTAATCTAACCCAAACCCCCCTTAAATAAACCTAACACTAAGCCCCTGAAGATCTTCCTACCTTGTCTTCACCATCCAGGTATCACCGATCCGTCCTGGCTCCAACATCTTCATCCAACCCAAGCGGGGGTTGGCGATCCATAATCCGGTGCTGAAGAGGTCCAGAAGAGGCTCCAAAGTCTTCCTCCTATCCGGCAAGAAGAGGACATCCGGACCGGCAAACATCTTCTCCAAGCGGCATCTTCGATCTTCTTCCATCCGGAGCGAAGCGGCAGGATCCTGAAGACCTCCAGCGCGGAACATCCATCCGGACCAACGACTGAACGACGAATGACTGTTCCTTTAAGGGACGTCATCCAAGATGGCGTCCCTCGAATTCCAATTGGCTGATAGGATTCTATCAGCCAATCGGAATTAAGGTAGGAATTTTCTGATTGGCTGATGGAATCAGCCAATCAGAATCTAGTTCAATCCGATTGGCCGATCCAATCAGCCAATCAGATTGAGCTTGCATTCTATTGGCTGATCGGAACAGCCAATAGAATGCGAGCTCAATCTGATTGGCTGATTGGATCGGCCAATCGGATTGAACTAGATTCTGATTGGCTGATTCCATCAGCCAATCAGAAAATTCCTACCTTAATTCCGATTGGCTGATAGAATCCTATCAGCCAATCGGAATTCGAGGGACGCCATCTTGGATGACGTCCCTTAAAGGAACAGTCATTCGTCGTTCAGTCGTCGGTCCGGATGGATGTTCCGCGCTGGAGGTCTTCAGGATCCTGCCGCTTCGCTCCGGATGGAAGAAGATCGAAGATGCCGCTTGGAGAAGATGTTTGCCGGTCCGGATGTCCTCTTCTTGCCGGATAGGAGGAAGACTTTGGAGCCTCTTCTGGACCTCTTCAGCACCGGATTATGGATCGCCAACCCCCGCTTGGGTTGGATGAAGATGTTGGAGCCAGGACGGATCGGTGATACCTGGATGGTGAAGACAAGGTAGGAAGATCTTCAGGGGCTTAGTGTTAGGTTTATTTAAGGGGGGTTTGGGTTAGATTAGGGGTATGTGGGTGGTGGGTTGTAATGTTGGGGGGGGGTATTGTATTTATTCTTTTACAGGCAAAAGAGCTGAAATTCTTGGGGCATGCCCCGCAAAGGGCCCTGTTCAGGGCTGGTAAGGTAAAAGAGCTTGTAACTTTTTTAATTTAGAATAGGGTAGGGCATTTTGTTATTTTGGGGGGCTTTGTTATTTTATTAGGGGGCTTAGAGTAGGTGTAATTAGTTTAAAATTGTTGTAATATTTTTCTTATGTTTGTAAATATTTTTTTATTTTTTGTAACTTAGTTCTTTTTTATTTTTTGTACTTTAGATAGTTTATTTAATTGTATTTATTTGTAGCAATTGTGTTTAATTAATTTATTGATAGTGTAGTGTTAGGTTAATTGTAGGTAATTGTAGGTAGTTTATTTAATTATTTTATTGATAGTGTAGTGTTAGGTTTAATTGTAACTTAGGTTAGGATTTATTTTACAGGTAAATTTGTTATTATTTTAACTAGGTAACTATTAAATAGTTATTAACTATTTAATAGCTATTGTACCTGGTTAAAATAATTACAAAGTTGCCTGTAAAATAAATATTAATCCTAAAATAGCTATAATATAATTATAATTTATATTGTAGCTATATTAGGATGTATTTTACAGGTAAGTATTTAGATTTAAATAGGAATCATTTATTTAATAAGAGTTAATTTATTTCGTTAGATGTAAATTATATTTAACTTAGGGGGGTGTTAGTGTTAGGGTTAGACTTAGCTTTAGGGGTTAATACATTTATTAGAATAGCGGTGAGCTCCGGTCGGCAGATTAGGGGTTAATAATTGAAGGTAGCTGTCGGCGATGTTAGGGAGGGCAGATTAGGGGTTAATACTATTTATGATAGGGTTAGTGAGGCGGATTAGGGGTTAATAACTTTATTATAGTAGCGCTCAGGTCCGCTCGGCAGATTAGGGGTTAATAAGTGTAGGCAGGTGTCGGCGACGTTGAGGGGGGCAGATTAGGGGTTAATAAATATAATACAGGGGTCGGCGATGTTAGGGCAGCAGATTAGGGGTACATAGGGATAACGTAGGTTGCGGCGGTTTACGGAGCGGCAGATTAGGGGTTAATAATATAATGCAGGTGGCGGCGATGTCGGGGGCGGCAGATTAGGGGTTAATAAGTGTAAGGGTAGGGGTGTTTAGACTCGGGGTACATGTTAGAGTGTTAGGTGCAGACGTAGGAAGTGTTTCCCCATAGGAAACAATGGGGCTGCGTTAGGAGCTGAACGCTGCTTTTTTGCAGGTGTTAGGGTTTTTTTTCAGCTCAAACAGCCCCATTGTTTCCTATGGGAGAATCGTGCACGAGCACGTTTTTGAGGCCGGCCGCGTCCGTAAGCAACTCTGGTATCGAGAGTTGCATTTGCGGTAAAAATGCTCTACGCTCCTTTTTTGGAGCCTAACGCAGCATTTGTTTGAACTCTCGATACCAGAGTTAATTTTATGGTGCGGCCAGAAAAAAGCCCGCGGAGCGTTAACAGCCCTTTTACCGCCAAACTCCAAATCTAGGCCTAAAACTTTACACTTATTTTGACACTTTTTAAACAACTAATGAAACTTTAAAAAATGCATCTACATGTTAGTCATGGACTAATCCTTTCTTTGAATGCATCATTCTATCTAGCGTGTATTTAGTGTTTAATGTCCCTTTAAGAATGAAGCTTCAGTTGATCCGATTTGCAAAGCTGCAACTTGGTCCTCTTTGCATACATTTACTAAATTCTACCATTTTTATGTATTTGCTTCTTCAGAAGCAGTTTTTGGTAGAAAAGTTCTTCAGGCAGCTGTTTCAGTTTGATTCTTCTGCTTTTGATTTAAGTTTTTTTCTTTCATTTATGAGAATAAACTTATTTTTTTGGGTTGTGGATTCATTTTTTCAGCGGAAAATGGCTGTTTTTATTTTTATCCCTCCCTCTTGACTCTTGCGTGGAGTTCCACATCTTGGGTATTGCTATCCCATACGTCACTAGCTCATGGACTCTTGCCAATTACATGAAAGAAAACTTAATTTATGTAAGAACTTACCTGATAAATTCATTTCTTTCATATTGGCAAGAGTCCATAAGGCCCACCCTTTTTTATGGTGGTTATGATTTTTTTTGTATAAAGCACAATTATTTCCAAATTTCTTTTGTTGATGCTTTTTACTCCTTTCTTTATCACCCCACTGCTTGGCTATTCGTTAAACTGAATTGTGGGTGTGGTGAGGGGTGTATTTATAGGCATTTTGAGGTTTGGGAAACTTTACCCCTCCTGGTAGGATTGTATATCCCATACGTCACTAGCTCATGGACTCTTGCCAATATGACAGAAATGAATTTATCAGGTAAGTTCTTACATAAATTATGTTTTTGGGCCTGGCATGGATGCTATCATCATCTTTGCATACATTTGCTATTTTCTATCATATTGATGCTTGTGCTTCCAATGGAGGTTGGGGCTTTGGCAAGAAAGTAATGTAGTTTTTATGCCTGATTAAGCTCATCTCTGCATTTAACTTCTTAGACATGTGATAATTTCTTGACACTCACCATCATATGAAAGAAAACAATTTATGCTTACCTAGTTTTTATGTGTCTCATCATTATGAGAGCCCAGGACCCCACCTATTTATAATTATTTTAATTTGGCTGCATGTCGTGTTTTGTACTTCGTTTGCTCCACTTTAGCCCTTTCCTACTCTGCTTTCCCATATTTATAACTGAGGTTGTCAGGGCATTGCTGGGAGATGGGGTGGAGCAAATCTTTGCAATATTAGGGGTGTTTTGCCTCCTCCTGGTGGACAACCACTATATCCCATATGCAATGATTCATAGAATTTAACCATCATGAAATAAATAACTGTTGGGTTGTTAACAGTCCATTAGAAAAGCGTATCTAATGTTTTTCTTATATATACGTATAGATCTGTTACCCTGACAGCATTTAGGGACTCATGTGAGATACTCGGTGGGAGTTGCCTGGGGTACACTTAGTTGTGGATCTACATTCTGCACTTACATTTTAATCAATATTTCTCCAACATAGGTGTGTCCGGTCCACGGCGTCATCCTTACTTGTGGGATATTCTCCTCCCCAACAGGAAATGGCAAAGAGCCCAGCAAAGCTGGTCACATGATCCCTCCTAGGCTCCGCCTTCCCCAGTCATTCTCTTTGCCGTTGTACAGGCAACATCTCCACGGAGATGGCTTAGAGTTTTTTAGTGTTTAACTGTAGTTTTTATTATTCAATCAAGAGTTTGTTATTTTAAAATAGTGCTGGTATGTACTATTTACTCTGAAACAGAAAAGAGATGAAGATTTCTGTTTGTAAGAGGAAAATGATTTTAGCAACCGTTACTAAAATCGATGGCTGTTCCACACAGGACTGTTGAGAGGAATTAACTTCAGTTGGGGGAACAGGGAGCAGACTTTTGCTGCTTGAGGTATGACACATTCTAACAAGACGATGTAATGCTGGAAGCTGTCATTTTCCCTATGGGATCCGGTAAGCCATTTTTATTACAGACAGTAAAAAAGGGCTTCACAAGGGCTTTTTAAGACTGTAGACATTTTCTGGGCTAAATCGATTTATATATAAACATATTTTATACTCCATAGCCTTGAGGAATTATTTTAATCTTGGGAATTTTGTAAAATAACCGGCAGGCACTGTATTGGACACCTTATTCTCTAGGGGCTTTCCCTAATCATAGGCAGAGTCTCATTTTCGCGCCTGTATTGCGCACTTGTTTTTGAGAAGCATGACATGCAGATGCATGTGTGAGGAGCTCTGATACATAGAAAAGACTTTCTGAAGGCGTCATTTGGTATCGTATTCCCCTTTGGGCTTGGTTGGGTCTCAGCAAAGCAGATACCAGGGACTGTAAAGGGGTTAAATATAAAAACGGCTCCGGTTCCGTTATTTTAAGGGTTAAAGCTTCCAAATTTGGTGTGCAATACTTTTAAGGCTTTAAGAAACTGTGGTGAAATTTTGGTGAATTTTGAACAATTCCTTCATACTTTTTCGCAATTGCAGTAATAAAGTGTGTTCAGTTTAAAATTTAAAGTGACAGTAACGGTTTTATTTTAAAACGTTTTTTGTACTTTGTTATCAAGTTTATGCCTGTTTAACATGTCTGAACTACCAGATAGACTGTGTTCTGAATGTGGGGAAGCCAAGGTTCCTTCTCATTTAAATCGATGTGATTTATGTGACACAAAATTTAGAGAAAATGATGCCCAAGATGATTCCTCAAGTGAGGGGAGTAAGCATGGTACTGCATCATCCCCCCCTTCGTCTACACCAGTCTTGCCCACACAGGAGGCCCCTAGTACATCTAGCGCGCCAATACTCCTTACTATGCAACAATTAACGGCTGTAATGGATAATTCTATCAAAAACATTTTAGCCAAAATGCCCACTTATCAGCGAAAGCGCGACTGCTCTGTTTTAGAAAATACTGAAGAGCATGAGGACGCTGATGATATTGTTTCTGAAGGGCCCCTACACCAGTCTGAGGGGGCCAGGGAGGTTTTGTCTGAGGGAGAAATTTCAGATTCAGGGAAAATTTCTCAACAAGCTGAACCTGATGTGATTACATTTAAATTTAAGTTGGAACATCTCCGCGCTCTGCTTAAGGAGGTGTTATCCACTCTGGATGATTGTGAGAATTTGGTCATCCCAGAGAAACTATGTAAAATGGACAAGTTCCTAGAGGTCCCGGGGCCCCCCGAAGCTTTTCCTATACCCAAGCGGGTGGCGGACATTGTAAATAAAGAATGGGAAAGGCCCGGTATACCTTTCGTCCCTCCCCCCATATTTAAAAAATTGTTTCCTATGGTCGACCCCAGAAAGGACTTATGGCAGACAGTCCCCAAGGTCGAGGGGGCGGTTTCTACTCTAAACAAACGCACCACTATACCCATAGAAGATAGTTGTGCTTTCAAAGATCCTATGGATAAAAAATTAGAAGGTTTGCTTAAAAAGATGTTTGTTCAGCAAGGTTACCTTCTACAACCAATTTCATGCATTGTCCCTGTCACTACAGCCGCGTGTTTCTGGTTCGATGAGCTAGAAAAGGCGATCACTAATAATTCTTCTTCTTATGAGGAGATTATGGACAGAATTCGTGCTCTCAAATTGGCTAATTCTTTCACCCTAGACGCCACTTTGCAATTGGCTAGGTTAGCGGCGAAAAATTCTGGGTTTGCTATTGTGGCGCGCAGAGCGCTTTGGTTAAAATCTTGGTCAGCGGATGCGTCTTCCAAGAACAAATTGCTTAACATTCCTTTCAAGGGGAAAACACTGTTTGGCCCTGACTTGAAAGAGATTATCTCTGATATCACTGGGGGCAAGGGCCACGCCCTTCCTCAGGATAGGTCTTTCAAGGCCAAAAATAAACCTAATTTTCGTCCCTTTCGCAGAAACGGACCAGCCCCAGGTGCTACGTCCTCTAAGCAGGAGGGTAATACTTCTCAAGCCAAACCAGCCTGGAGACCAATGCAAGGCTGGAACAAAGGAAAGCAGGCCAAGAAACCTGCCACTGCTACCAAGACAGCATGAGATGTTGGCCCCCGATCCGGGACCGGATCTGGTGGGGGGCAGACTCTCTCTCTTCGCTCAGGCTTGGGCAAGAGATGTTCTGGATCCTTGGGCGCTAGAGATAGTCTCCCAAGGTTATCTTCTGGAATTCAAAGGGCTTCCCCCAAGGGGGAGGTTCCACAGGTCTCAATTGTCTTCAGACCACATAAAAAAACAGGCATTCTTGCATTGTGTAGAAGACCTGTTAAAAATGGGAGTGATTCATCCTGTTCCATTAGCAGAACAAGGGATGGGGTTCTACTCCAATCTGTTCGTAGTTCCCAAAAAAGAGGGAACGTTCAGACCAATCTTAGATCTCAAGATCCTAAACAAGTTTCTCAAGGTTCCATCGTTCAAAATGGAAACCATTCGAACAATTCTTCCTTCCATCCAGGAAGGTCAATTCATGACAACGGTGGATTTAAAGGATGCGTATCTACATATTCCTATCCACAAGGAACATCATCAGTTCCTAAGGTTCGCATTCCTGGACAAGCATTTCCAGTTTGTGGCACTTCCGTTCGGATTAGCCACTGCTCCAAGGATTTTCACAAAGGTACTAGGGTCCCTTCTAGCGGTGCTAAGACCAAGGGGCATTGCAGTAGTACCTTACTTGGACGACATTCTGATTCAAGCGTCGTCCCTTCCTCAAGCAAAGGCTCACACGGACATTGTCCTGGCCTTTCTCAGATCTCACGGATGGAAAGTGAACGTAGAAAAGAGTTCTCTATCTCCGTCAACAAGGGTTCCCTTCTTGGGAACAATAATAGACTCCTTAGAAATGAGGATTTTTCTGACAGAGGCCAGAAAGACAAAACTTCTGAACTCTTGTCAAATGCTTCATTCTGTTCCTCTTCCTTCCATAGCGCAGTGCATGGAAGTAATAGGTTTGATGGTAGCGGCAATGGACATAGTTCCTTTTGCGCGCATTCATCTAAGACCATTACAACTGTGCATGCTCAGTCTGTGGAATGGGGACTATACAGACTTGTCTCCGACGATACAAGTAAATCAGAGGACCAGAGATTCACTCCGTTGGTGGCTGTCCCTGGACAACCTGTCACAGGGGATGAGCTTCCGCAGACCAGAGTGGGTCATTGTCACGACCGACGCCAGTCTGGTGGGCTGGGGCGCGGTCTGGGGACCCCTGAAAGCTCAGGGTCTTTGGTCTCGGGAAGAATCTCTTCTACCGATAAATATTCTGGAACTGAGAGCGATATTCAATGCTCTCAAGGCTTGGCCTCAGCTAGCAAAGGCCAAGTTCATACGGTTTCAATCAGACAACATGACAACTGTTGCATACATCAACCATCAGGGAGGAACAAGGAGTTCCCTGGCTATGGAAGAAGTGACCAAAATCATTCAATGGGCGGAGACTCACTCCTGCCACCTGTCTGCAATCCATATCCCAGGAGTGGAAAATTGGGAAGCGGATTTTCTGAGTCGTCAGACATTTCATCCGGGGGAGTGGGAACTCCATCCGGAAATCTTTGCCCAAATTACTCAACTGTGGGGCATTCCAGACATGGATCTGATGGCCTCTCGTCAGAACTTCAAGGTTCCGTGCTACGGGTCCAGATCCAGGGATACCCAGGCGACTCTAGTAGATGCACTAGTAGCACCTTGGACATTCAAACTAGCTTATGTATTCCCACCGTTTCCTCTCATCCCCAGGCTGGTAGCCAGGATCAATCAGGAGAGGGCATCGGTGATCTTGATAGCTCCTGCGTGGCCACGCAGGACTTGGTATGCAGACCTGGTGAATATGTCATCGGCTCCACCATGGAAGCTACCTTTGAGACGAGACCTTCTTGTTCAAGGTCCGTTCGAACATCCGAATCTGGTCTCACTCCAACTGACTGCTTGGAGATTGAACGCTTGATCTTATCAAAGCGAGGATTCTCAGATTCTGTCATTGATACTCTTGTTCAGGCCAGAAAGCCTGTAACTAGAAAAATTTACCACAAAATATGGAAAAAATATATCTGTTGGTGTGAATCTAAAGGATTCCCTTGGGACAAGGTAAAAATTCCTAAGATTCTATCCTTTCTTCAAGAAGGTTTGGAGAAAGGATTATCTGCAAGTTCCTTGAAGGGACAGATTTCTGCCTTGTCTGTGCTACTTCACAAAAAGCTAGCAGCTGTGCCAGATGTTCAAGCCTTTGTTCAGGCTCTGGTTAGAATCAAGCCTGTTTACAAACCTTTGACTCCTCCTTGGAGTCTCAATTTAGTTCTTTCAGTTCTTCAGGGGGTTCCGTTTGAACCCTTACATTCCGTTGATATTAAGTTATTATCTTGGAAAGTTTTGTTTTTGGTTGCAATTTCTTCTGCTAGAAGAGTTTCAGAATTATCTGCTCTGCAGTGTTCTCCTCCTTATCTGGTGTTCCATGCAGATAAGGTGGTTTTACGTACTAAACCTGGTTTTCTTCCGAAAGTTGTTTCTAACAAAAACATTAACCAGGAGATAGTCGTGCCTTCTTTGTGTCCGAATCCAGTTTCAAAGAAGGAACGTTTGTTGCACAATTTGGATGTTGTTCGTGCTCTAAAATTCTATTTAGATGCTACAAAGGATTTTAGACAAACATCTTCCTTGTTTGTTGTTTGTTCTGGTAAAAGGAGAGGTCAAAAAGCAACTTCTACCTCTCTCTCTTTTTGGATTAAAAGCATCATCAGATTGGCTTACGAGACTGCCGGACGGCAGCCTCCTGACAGAATCGCAGCTCATTCCACTAGGGCTGTGGCTTCCACATGGGCCTTCAAGAACGAGGCTTCTGTTGATCAGATATGTAAGGCAGCGACTTGGTCTTCACTGCACACTTTTACTAAATTTTACAAGTTTGATACTTTTGCTTCTTCTGAGGCTATTTTTGGGAGAAAGGTTTTGCAAACCGTGGTGCCTTCCATCTAGGTGACCTGATTTGCTCCCTCCCTTCATCCGTGTCCTAAAGCTTTGGTATTGGTTCCCACAAGTAAGGATGACGCCGTGGACCGGACACACCTATGTTGGAGAAAACAGAATTTATGTTTACCTGATAAATTACTTTCTCCAACGGTGTGTCCGGTCCACGGCCCGCCCTGGTTTTTTAATCAGGTCTGATAATTTATTTTCTTTAACTACAGTCACCACGGTATCATATGGTTTCTCCTATGCAAATATTCCTCCTTTACGTCGGTCGAATGACTGGGGAAGGCGGAGCCTAGGAGGGATCATGTGACCAGCTTTGCTGGGCTCTTTGCCATTTCCTGTTGGGGAGGAGAATATCCCACAAGTAAGGATGACGCCGTGGACCGGACACACCGTTGGAGAAAGTAATTTATCAGGTAAACATAAATTCTGTTATTTTTAAGTTATAGGTAGTATATGTTGTCAGTTTTTCTGACATGTCACCATTGGGAGGTGTGATTTACACAGGTTTGTGTGTTTAGTACAATCACTGGTCACTAATTGTGATTGGTGTGTTAGTGGGTGGGGTGTAGGATTTATAAACCTGTTATGCACTTCAGTACAGGTTTGTCTGAGTAAGGGGACACTGTGCTGTCCCAAAACACAATAAAAGTAACTATATGAAGATTTGCCAAGTCCAGTGAGTGCTTATTTCTTGATTTTGGATTTCTTTGCTAAAGCACCCTCACAGCTGGAGGTTGGTGAGAGTGCATCTTCATCTATGCCTTAAATACAAGTCATTTATCAATTAGGCAATATTTACAAGTATTATACATGCAACCTAAAGGTAGTTTTATATAATTGTAATACTTTTGTATACATATTTCCCCTTAGAAATATAATACAGTACTGTAATCAGAAAGGTCATATTTGTTGTTTTAGTGAAGGTAAACTTTGGTGAATGAAAGCACGTTTTTTAACTTTCATTCATCAAAGTTTACAAAGCAGCCGCTTTGATTAAAAACTTACCTTTTTTTCTATTCACAGCTACAGCAGCTTACCCCTCCTGGAAATCCTCTCTTCACACGTCAGCAATGACTAATCCTGCTTCCTCCAATCACAGCTTTCCCCCCAGGGTGGTTATTGCCTGAGGCCATGCTGTGATTGGAGGAAGCCGGAATAGTCATTGCTGACGTGTGAAGAGAGGATTTCCAGGAGGGGTGAGCTGCTGTAGATGTGAAAAGAAAAAAAGGTAAGTTTTTAATCAAAACGGCTGATTTTGTAAACTTTGATGAATGAAAGTGCCACTGTTTTTAATAGTATTTTTAAAAAACAGGCTTTCATTCACCAGTTTACCTTCACTTTAAACAAATATAGACTATTTGTAATTTACAACACAAAATCCAAACCAAAGGCACAGGCAGAGAAGATTGTAACTTACAGGCCGGGGAAAATAGTAATTTTTGATAGTTTTTCTTTTTTTAATTATTAATTAAAAATTTGGGATTTAAGAATGTTTGGATTCTGGGATTCCAGATTAGGGGATTTGTACATGTAAATATTTGTATATATATATATATATATATATATATATATATATATATATATATACTAGCTGCTGCCTGCTGCTTCGCTCGTGTGGATTTTGTGATTTGTAAAAAATAGCGGAAAAACGCAACAACCTGTGCCCGTTCGGGTTGCACTCTCGCTGACATGAACTTTGTGAGTTTTCGGTAATTCTTGTTGTTTCTCGTACATGGGCACAATGTGACGGATACCCCGGCTACCCCGACTGGGTAGCTCTGTCAAACGGGTCCTGCTTCCTCCCTGCCGACTGCAGCTATGTAGCTGGCAAGTGACCACAGCCTGTAGCCACCCCTGATGCCCGACAGCATCAGTACCCAGGGTCCCAGACTGGGTAGCTCTGCCTGATTATCCTTTTTCTGCCTGGAACAGGCTGCTATGTAGCCCATGAAAGTAATTTTAGCTGGAGCCAACCCAAATAACTAGACAGACTAGCATTCAGGTTAAACAAGAACTGACTTTATTGTAAAACATGCACTCCTTTTATACACACAGCTCATCTTGATAACACAAAGGACAATCCCACAATTTTCCTGCGATTCCCGCCCCTCCAGACAGCCCGGCACCTCCATAGGAGCCACAGTCTCTCATAATCCCAATACCTAGGGATTGGTGGTTTCGGGTGATCCCGGTGGAGTGGCACTTCCAGGGTGTCATTTTATAGCTCTCGGTCCCCAGATGCCACAGTCCAAAAATCAGCATGATTCGTTTCTGGGGACCGGAGTTACAGTCCGTTGAAGTTATGGGGATAGGGGTGTCCTAAACCCCTGGTTCCCAAAGGAGCTCCCCTTCGGTAATTCCCCCACCTCTTGTCCTCCCTAGGGACTACTAATCCCCAAAAAGAGCGGAGCTCTGGGGCACATAGTTGCTGGAGCAACGAGGGGTAAAGTAAGCGGGTGTCCTGCTGTCTTGTGGCCGACCGGGAGTTTCAGGAGCCCGGCCAGCCTGAGAGGGGTTAGGCGGGTGTTCATTGTGAGGTGGCCGACCGGGAGTTCCAGGAGCCCGGCCAGCCTAGGAGGGTTTTCCTGGTTATACACCAGCTCTCCACAAAACAAGCAAACAAAAGCTTCCAGAGATTGTGGTTGCTCTGAGGAGCTCAAAACCACTGAGAAACAGGGGTGAGGTTGTAGGGGGGGTTGGGTGTAGCCTTAGCTGTCTGGTATCCGTGACATCTCCCCTTCTCCAGTTCGGCAGACCTGGCTAGACCCTTAATGGGTCGGCCTGGGGCTGTCCGAAGGTGGCCCTCCACTTCTCGGTTTCTGAGAGAGGTCATCCCATCTTTCCTGAGCTTGGGGCATCCTGGGGGGTTCCTGCTGGCGTTTATACCCTGGGCGCAGGGATAGTCACATAATGCAAAGTCCCAAACAAGTTTGCTAAGGCCGGCTCCCAAACAATTGCTGTTCCACAAGTTCCAGTGTCCTTAAGTTTCATGGCCAAACTGTCTCCCTCTGTGACACTCTGTTGAGAACCGGTTGACCCACCCACAAACAAAGCCAGTGCCGGTTTCCCGGCTGTATTCCCACCCCAGACCGGAGGGGGAGGTTGCTCCTTGTGTGTGGCAGGCAAAGCTCGGGTACCCAAACATGTGGCACCAACTGCATAAGCTTTTATCCTCCTTGCCCAATGCAACGCCTGCCCCCGGTGAGAAATACTCCGGGACAAGAAAAGGGTAGAGACCCTGCCAAGCTACTGAGGGGAGAGTCCGTCTGTCTTTTCTCCTGAGAAGGAGATCTACCACTGGGGAGGGAGGTCTGCTACCTCTGCTCCATGGGAAACTGTGCTGCCGCTGGGGAGAGAGACCAACTTTCTCCTCTCCCAGAAAGGGATTTGGCCGCTGGGGAGAGAGACCGACTGTCTCCTCTTCTAGGAAGGGGTTCTGTTTACGAGGAGGGAGGACGACTACCTCCGCTCCCAGGGGATGGCTCTGCCGCTGGGGAGAGAGACCGACTGTCTCCTCTCCTGGCTCTGCCACTGGGGAGAGAGACCGACTGTCTCCTCCCGGGAAGGAGTTCTGTTTACGGGGAGGGAGGACGACTACCTCCGCTCCCAGGGGATGGCTCTGCCGCTGGGGAGAGAGGCCGACTGTCTCCTCTCCCGGCTCCTGGCTCTGCCGCTGGGGAGAGAGACCGACTGTCTACTCTCCCGGGAAGGGATTCTGCTGCTAGGGAGAGTTATCGACATTCATCTCTCCCTGCAAGGGGTTCTCTGTAAGGGGAGAGAGGACGACTTCCTCCTCTCCCTGGTTTCCTGGAGCTGTTACAGGTGCTGGGCAGAGGCCGGCAGCTCTCTGCCCTGTTGCCAGCGCTTCTGCTGGGGTGGCTCCTTTTGTCCAGGTCTATAAGCTCGGGCCCAGGCTGCTGATCTGTATCTAGCAGCTCGTCGTCGCTTATGCTCAGCCAACCTCCATGATTCCCAGAGTGTTGCACCACAGCTCATTGCAGAACTCGGTCTAGCAGCCTCTTGTATGCCTTTTCCAGTCCCCATTCTTGGACAATAAGCGATACCATATCGGATACCAGCCAGGGTACCCCCAAGAGATCCAACAGCTGTTCTCTGGAGTGGCCAATGTTCGTTAATCTCAGTTCCGCCCCGCTCCCAAATTCTGGGTCTTCTGTCAACTTTTCCAATAGTAATCCAGGGCCGCTGAAGCCAAAGCCCTCTGTGGGGGAGCAATCCTCCAGCCATGGCCGTACCTGCATAGCGAGCCATCGGAGCTCCCGATAGCCGTCCTCCACCCACATCTCTGCCCGGACCAGTTGATCTAGATCCGATAGCCATTCCTCCATGGGCTGCTCTCCCAGGAAAAGCACTCGCAAGTCCCACCGGACCCAGTACCTCTCATCATCTGTGGGGAGGACCTTTCCATCACAATCCTTTTCTTGTTGAAGCCTCTCCCTCCATAGTTGCCGGCGGACAATGCTCCTGCAGCTCAGCTGGTCCAGTTCAGAACCAGGATCATCCAGCTGGGTCAGTGCCTCCTTTACTCTCCTTAGGTACTCTGCTTCCATAGTTACCAGCTACTGTGGCCCTTCTCTGTCAGCAGGAATCTTGTGGAAGAAGCAGATCCCACCACTGCCAGCCAATGTGACGGATACCCCGGCTACCCCGACTGGATAGCTCCGCCAAACGGGTCCTGCTTCCTCCCTGCCGACTGCAGCTATGTAGCTGGCAAGTGACCAGTGCCTGTAGCCACCCCTGATGCCCGACAGCATCAGTACCCAGGGTCCCACCCTGTGGCAGACTTCAGCTACCCAGACTGGGTAGCTCTGCCTGATGATCCTTTCGCTGCCTGGAACAGGCTGCTATGTAGCCCAAGAAAGTGATTTTAGCTGGAGCCAACCCAAATAACTACACAGACTAGCATTCAGGTTAAACAAGAACTGACTTTATTGTAAAACATGCACTCATTTTATACACGCAGCTCATCTTGATAACACAAAGGACAATCCCACAATTTTCCTGCCATTCTAGCCCCGCCAGACAGCCCGACACCTCCATAGGAGCCACAGTCTCACATAATCCCAATACCTAGGGGTGGCGGTTTCGGGTGATCCCGGTGGAGCGGCGGCACTTCCAGGGTGTCATTTTAAAGCTCTCGGTCCCCAGATCAGGGGGAAAAAATCAGCATGATTTGTTTCTGGGGACCGGAGTTAGTCCGTTGAAGTTATGGGGAAAGGGGTGTCCAAAATCCCCGGTTCCCAAAGGAGCTACCCTCCGGTAATTCCCCCACCTCTTGTCCTCCCTAGGGACTACTAATCCCCAAAAGAGCGGAGCTCTGGGGCACATAGTTGCTGGAGCAACGAGGGGTAAAGTTAGCGGGTGTCCTGCTGTCTTGAGGCCGGCCAGGAGCCCGGCCAGCCTGAGGATACAGGATAGAGATTGTGGTTGCTCTGAGGAGCCCAAAACCACTGAGAAACAACAGGGGTGAAGTTGTAGGGGGTGTTGGGGGTAGTCTTAGCTGTCTGGTATCTGTGACAGGCACCAATCAGCTAAATTGTAAGCAGCGGCATCTGTCCGGCATATCAAAAATATGTTATTATTCTGTTTACAATTACTTTAATATTAAATTGTAATTATATATTATGACTCAACTGTCAGATGTGAAAAATACTTAATTTTAAGTATCTTGAGAACTAGTGACGTTGGGAGCAAGACATTTGGCATGTAAACTTACTTTATAATGAAGATTATAAACTATAATTTTTACTTTTCTAACATCTTTGGATTTTTGAGATATAGATATCCTCATAAATCCCACCCCCAAACGTTTTCACCCCGCTTATGTGAATTTTCGGGAAATGGTAAAACATGTGTTTCTTTATTTTTAAAGGAGAATCTAAATACCAATTTCCTTCCTAAGATAGGGAGAGTCCACGGCTTCATTTCTAACTGTTGGGAATTCAACTCCTGGCCACCAGGAGGAGGCAAAGACACCCCAGCCAAAGCCTTAAATACCCCTCCCACTTCCTCATAACCCCAGTCATTCTTTGCCTTTCGTCACGTTAGGAGGTGGCAGAGAAGTGTCAGAAGATTTAAAGAAGTCCTGAATAAAGGGTATCTGCCTTTTGAGATAGGACTGGAGTATGGAGATGCAGGGAGAGTCTTTCAGCAAACCCATTCAGACTACTGGTAACATCTCCTAAGCAATCAGTGTTGACGAGTTTCACTGCCTGCTTTTTCTACACTCGGGTCCATGTCAGAAGCGCTGCTATAGATCTGTCACACTTGAGAGGCTGTATTCTATTCCACAGCAATGATCCTTGAGGTAAGATCGTATCAGTTTTTATTATAAATTCTATATGAAACATTGCAAGTAGTCAAGGTCACAGTGTGGATCCTTTATACCTCTATAGGATCAAGGGTTAAATATCCTTCTGCTGGGGGGATTATTGAACAGTTGGGGTTTCTTTTGATATACTGCTCGTGTGTGTGAGTTTTTTATTTTGTGTGGGCTCATAGAATGTGTGTTACAGGCGGAAAAAACTGTTTTCACTTTCGATTTGAAGGTGTTGCACAGCTTTTAATAGCTTTAGCGCTTTTTCTAATAGCAGGGGAGGTCCTGTATTGCGCACCATGTGACCGGGTGTGGTCTATGTTCCTTTCCTCCGTTTCTGCTGCAGTCTACGTCTGGGGAGATCGTTTTCTATATTGCTGTAGGGGGTACATAGGTGCTGTTTTATTTTATTTTTTCATATATAAAAGGTGTTTCCTCTTGTGTTCCTCTGGGATATATCTAAGCTATGGAGGACTCTGATACGTTAGAAGGTATTTCTTCTATTCTAAATAATAATGCCTGTTTATATTGTGAGGAGGCCGTGGTTTGCCCGCCCGCTCAATTTTGTTCCATATGCCTTAACACTGTCTTAAAGTCTAAGAAGGCGGACAAATCTGATAAGCAAGCTTCTGCTATTAGCCCCTCTGAGACATCTACATCTCAGGACTCTGCGTCCCGTGAGAGTACTACCCTTGCTCCACTCCACACGCAGTCCCCTGTGGCACACCTAATCCTCCATCTGGAGGGGGCCTCCTCCCTGCCGACTTTGTCTCTCCGTTACAAACAGCGGTGTCTGCAGCCCTAAGTGCCTTACCTCGCTCGTACATACGCAAGAGAAAAGTTAAAAATAGTTCTCCTGACCCGGAGTCATCTAAATATTCTTCGGACATAGCCATTATGTTCCAGTTATCTGAAGATAAGTTAACCCCTGTGACCTCAGAGGGGGAACTTTCTGGGTCGGAATCTAAGCCTCCTGCAGCGGAAGAACCCTCCTTTAGATTTAAGATTAAGCACCTGTGGTTCTTATTAAAGGAGGTTTTGTCTATGCTAGAGGTTCCGGAGGCCGCACTGCCTGGTGAACCTAAGATTTCTAAATTAGATAGAGTTTATGAGGACAGGAAGGTTCCTCTGACTTTTCCTGTGCCAGTCAAGATGGTGAACATGATTAGTAACGAATGGGATAGAATTGGATCTTCCTTTTCCCCCTCGTCTACGTTTAATAAGTTGTTCCCGGTACCGGATTTGCAACTAGATATGTGGGGCTCCATTCTGAAAGTGGATGGCGCTATCTCCACGCTTGCTAAACGTACTTTTATCGCGTTAGAGGATAATTCTTCGTTCAGAGAGCCGATGGATAAGAAAATGGAAACATTTTTTTAGAAAAATGTTTCAGCATACGGGCTTTGTTTTCCAACCGGCGGCATCAGTTTCCACGGTTGCTGGAGCAGCTACCTATTGGTGTGACTCTCTGTCAGAACTTATCGAGGTGGAATCTCCACTCGAGGATATTCAGGACAGAATAAAAGAATTAGCAATTCTTAGAGCTTTAATCTGTGATGCGATCATGCAGATTATTCCCTTAAATGCGAAAGGCATCTGGCTTTGCGGTCCTAGCCCGACCGGTGCTCTGGTTAAATTCTTGATCTGCCGATATGACTTCTAAGTCCAGACTCCTTTCGCTCCCCTTCAAGGGGAAGGTTTTATTTGGCCCAGGGTTAAACTCTATTATTTCTACGGCTACCGGAGACAAAGGTGCCTTCCTACCGCAGGAGAAGAAGAAGTCTAAAGGACGACAATCCTCTAATTTACTTTCCTTTCATTCTGACAAGTCTCAACAATAGCAATCTTCTTCTAAGCTAGAGCAGTCCAAGAACACTTGGAAGCTGGCTCAGTCCTGGAATAAATCCAAACAGAATAAGAAGCCGGCTTATACCAAGTTGGCATGAAGGGGCGGCCTCCGATCCGGGATCGGATCGCATAGGGGCAGACTGTCTCTGTTTTCAGACATTTGGTTCTGGGATGTTCAGGATCCTTGTGTCCTGGAGTTCCTATCTCAGGGATACAGGATAGGCTTCAAATCTCACCCGCCAAGGGGCAGATTCCTACTCTCGAACTTGTCTGCAAGACCAGAAAAGAGGGAAGCCTTTCTAGGGTGTGTTCGGGACCTATTCTCTCTAGGAGTTATTGTCCCCGTACCGATTGAAGAAAGAGGTTTGGGGTTCTATTCAAACCTTTTCGTGATCCCAAAGAAGGAGGGAATTTTCCACCCGATTCTGGACCTTCAAGTGATTGAACAAGTTTCTCAGCACCCCTTCTTTCAAGATGGAGACGGTACGGTCCATACTTCGTCTAGTGCAAGAAGGACAGTTAATGACCAGTATAGTCCTGAAGGATGCAAACATTCATGTTCCATTACACAGGGAACACTTTCAGTTCCTGAGGTTTGCATTTCTGGATCAGCACTTCCAGTTCATTGCACTTCCGTTGGGTCTAGCTACTGCTCCAAGTATCTTTATGAAGGTCCTGGGGGCTCTTCTAGCTGTTGCCAGAACCCAAGGTATTGCAGTAGCCCCATACTTAGATGATATTCTGGTGCAGACACCATCTTTTCGTCTTGCGGAGGTACATTTGGAGTCTCTTCTCAGTCTTCTTCGATCATATGGTTGGAAGATAAACTTAGAAAAGAGTTCTCTTATCCCAAGTACCAGAGTGGAATTTCTGGGTACTATCATAGACTACATTTTACATGCAGATATTTCTAACAGACCAGAGACGTTGCAAGCTAACTTCGTCTTGTCTTGCCCTCTGGAGCTCCTTGAGTCCCTCTGTGGCTCAGTGTATGGAAGTGATTGGTCTCATAGTGTGCTGCATGGACATCATTCCTTTTGCCAGGCCTCTACAACTATGTATACTGAGGCAGTGGAACGGCGATCATTCAGATCTGTCCCAACAGATCGTATAAGACAGCCAGTCGAGAATCGCTCTCTTGGTGGCTCTGTCCAGATCATCTGTCCCGAGAGACATGCTTCTTAAGACCATCCTGGGAGATTGTGGCTACGGACGCAAGCCTATCCGGATGGGGAGCTGTTTGGGGTGCCAAGAAGGCACAGGGGCTATGGACTCAGGAAGAGTCCTCCCTTCCGATCAATATATTGTAACTACAGGCAATCTTCAATGCCTTGAAGGCTTGGCCCCTTCTGGGTTCGTCCCAGTTTATAAGATTCCAATCAGACAACAAAACCTTGGTTGCCTTTCATCAACCATCAGGGGGGAACGAGAAGCTCCCTAGTGATGAAGGAAGTATCTCGGATTCTGGAATGGGCGGAGGCCCTCAGCTGCTCGCTGTCAGCGATCCACATTCCGGGTGTGGACAACTGGGAAGCGGAATTTCTAAGCAGGCAATCCTTTCATCAAGGGGAAATCATCTCTCCATCCCGAGGTGTTTGCAGAAATATGCAACTAATGGGGGACGCCAGAGATAGATCTCATGGCCTCCCGTCTCAATACCAAGTTACCCAGGTACGAGTTGAGGTCGAGGGATCCTCAAGCGGAGCTAGTGGATGCACTGGCAGTGCCTTGGAGGTTCAATCTCATCTATATTTTTCCTCCATTACCGCTTCTTCCTCGAATGGTGGCCCACATCAAGCAGGACTGATCCTGATTGCTCCGTCGTGGCCGCAGAGGACGTGGTTTGCGGATCTGGTGGGGATGTCCTCATCTCCTCAGTGGAGGTTACCTTGTCGCAGGGATCTGCTGTCACAAGGTCCTTTTGTTCATCAAAATCTAGATTCTCTGAGGCTGACTGTGTGGAGATTGAACGCTTATTCTTAGCCAAGAGAGGTTTTTCTGAGAGTGTTATTGATACTCTTATACAAGCTTGTAAACCAGTTAAGCGGCGTATCTACCATAAAGTGTGGAGAACCTACTTGTATTGGTGTGAAGAGCGTGGGTTTTCCTGGCACAAGGTTAAGGTTGACAGGATATTGTCTTCTCTCCAGGATGGACTGGAGAAGGGTCTGTCGGCTAGTTCCCTGAGGGGACAGATTTCGGCCCTTTCAGTTCTATTGCACAAGAGACTGGCTGAGCTTCCAGATGTGCAATCCTTTGTTAAGGCTCTGATTAGGATCAGACCTGTGTTTAGATCTGGGGTTCCTCCTTGGAGCTTAAATCTAGATCTTTGTGTTTTGCAACAGGCTCCGTTTGAGCCTATGCATTCTGTTGACATTAAATTGTTATCTTAGAAGGTTCTCTTTTTGTTGGCCATTGCCTCTGCGCACAGAGTCTCTGAAATCTCTGCTTTGCAATGTGAGCCCCCTTATCTTGTTTTTCATGCAGATAAGGCAGTTTTGCATACTAAACTAGGTTTTCTTCCTAAGGTAGTATCAGATCGCAACATCAATCAAGAAATTGTTTTTTCCTTGTGTCCTAATCCTTCTTCATCGAAAGAACGGTTGCTTCATAATTTGGATGTGGTTCAGGCCTTGAGTTTTATCTTCAGGCTATCAAGGAGTTTAGACAATCTTCCTCTTTATTTATTGTCTATTCTGGGAAGCGTAAGGGGCAAAAAGCCACTATGGCCTCTAGTTATCAATGTCTGTCGGACCTGATCCGACAGACATCGCTGAATACACAAGAGCTGCTGGTGAAACGCCGCCCCCTGCAGACTCGCGGCCAATGGGCCACCAGCAGGGGGTGTCAATGAACCCGATCGTACTCGATCGGGTTGAATTGCGGCGATGTCTGTCCGCCTGCTCAGAGCAGGCGGACAGGTTATGGAGCAGCGGTCTTTGTGACCGCTGCTTCATAACTGCTGTTTCTGGCGAGCCTACAGGCTCACCAGAAACACGGGGCATCAAGCTCCTTTCGGAGCTTGATACATATGCCCCTATGACTTCTCTATCTTTTTTTGAGGAGTGTCATCTGCCTAGCTTATAAGACAGCAGGACATCAGCCTCCTGAGAGGATAACAGCTTACTCTTGGGCCTTTAAGAACGAGGCCTCTATGGATAAGATTTGTAAGGCAGCGACCTGGTCTTCCTTACATACTTTTTCTAAATTTTACAAGTTTGATGTGTTTGCCTTGGCTGAAGCAGCTTTCGGAAGAAAAGTTTTGCAGGCTGGGATGCCCTCAGAATAGGTTTTGCCTCCTTTTTTTGGTTCCCTCCCGTTATTCATTCACTGTCCTCTGGATCTTGGGTATAGTTTTCCCAATAGTAAGGAATGACGCTGTGGACTCTCCCTATCTTAGGAAGGAAAACATAATTTATACTTACCAGATAAATTCCTTTCCTTCCGGATAGGGAGAGTCCAGGTCCCCCGCCGTGTGTCTCTTTTTTGGGGCGGCTCACTATTATTATTTATTTTTCTTTTTGCACCATTTATACTCTGACATTTCTTCTATTTTCCTTATTCCCTCGTCAGAATGACTGGGGTTATGAGGAAGTGGGAGGGGTATTTAAGCCTTTGGCTGGGTTTTCTTTGCCTCCTCCTGGTGGCCAGGTGTTGAATTCCCAACATTAAGGAATGAAGCCATGGACTTTCCCTATCCAGAAGGAAAGGAATTTATCTGGTAATCATAAGTTATGTTTTTCACGTTTGTAACATCTTTGGTTTTTGAGCTATAGGTATCCTCATTAGTCACCCCCCCCCCCTTTTGACCCCCCTTAAGTGGATTTTCGGGAGATGGTAAAACACGTTTTTATTTTTAAATAAGAATCTAAATACCAATTTTGATTTTTTGAGATAGACATCATTTACAAACATCCTTCCTTAAGGGACAGGAAAGTCAAAATTAAACTTGCATGATTCAGATAGAGCATGCAATTTAAAGACACTTTTAAATTCACTTCTATTTTTAAATGTGCTTCGTTCTCTTGGTATACTTTGTTGAAAATGAATACGCACATATCACACACTAGTGGGAGCTAGCTGCTCTGATTGGTGCCTGCACACATTTGCTTCTTCTGATTGGCTAACTAGATGGGTTTACCTAGCTGCCAGTAGAGCAATGCTGCTCCTTCAGTAAAGGATTACAAAAGAATGAAGCATATTTGATAGAAGTTAATTGGAAAGTTGTTTAAAATTGTATGTTCTATCTAAATCACAAAAGAAAATTTTGGGGTTTCCTGTCCTTTTAGTGGGTGCCTACGTCATAAAAACAATGTACCTTCCAAATTTCACGTTCCTAGGTTAAACGGTTTGAGCTGGGCGTTGATGAGTCAGTCAGGACTTCAGCTTTTAGATAGATTGATATCTGCATAAAGTAAATATTGGAGTTATATGGTACTGACTTAAATTAAAACACATTAAAATATTTTTTTATATTTGCATCTATGCTTTACTTATATCCACTATATATTATAGTAATATATATTATATTAATTATTTTAAATTTTCCCATTTACTCTGTAAAGGCTTTTGAGAATTCTTTTAAATCTGCTGAAATGCTTCTGCACAAACCTAAAGAGATGAACACGACTGATCACACCCAAATGTCACCCTCACCACATGAAGGTACTTATTTAATTACTATATTTAAAATATATTAACACAAATTGCAATGTTACAAATATTTTTATAACACTTAAAGATTGTTGAAATCCAACTTTTTTTTGGTCCAAACAAAGGTAAATCCAGACGCAAATTCAGTTTAATAATATCTTTATTCACTCACATGGTCACATCTCTTTATCTATGTCCGTGAATAAAGATATTTTTAAATTGAATTTGGTGCTGAATTTACCTTGACATGGATGATATACTGGGACTGGCTATTCCTGCCAGGAAAGGTTTGGTGATGTTCACTCTGTAATCATTGTTTGTATAATTGCCAACTATTTTTATGTTTGATTTTAACTTACGGCTAGATTTAGAGTTTTTGCGGTAGCCGTCAAAACCAGCGTTAGAGGCTCCTAACGCTGGTTTTTACCGCCCTCTGGTATTTGGAGTCAGTCAGGAAAGGGTCTAACGCTCACTTTACAGCCGTGACTTTTTCATACCGCAGATCCCCTTACGTCAATTGCGTATCCTATCTTTTCAATGGGATCTTTCTAACGCTGGTATTTAGAGTCGTGGCTGAAGTGAGCGTTAGAAATCTAACGACAAAACTCTAGCCACAGAAAAAAAACAGGAGTTAAGAGCTTTCTGGGCTAACGCCGGTTTATAAAGCTCTTAACTACTGTGCTCTAAAGTACACTAACACCCATAAACTACCTATGTACCCCTAAACCGAGGTCCCCCCACATCGCCGCCACTCTATTAAATTTTTTAACTCCTAATCTGCCGCTCCGCACACCGCCGCCAGCTAAGTTATCCCTATGTACCCCTAATCTGCTGCCCCTAATACCGCCGACACCTATATTATATTTATTAACCCCTAATCTGCCCCCCCAACGTCGCCGCCACCTACCTACACTTATTAACCCCTAATCTGCCGAGCGGACCGCACCGCTACTATAATAAAGTTATTAAACCCTAATCCGCCTCACTCCCGCCTCAATAACCCTATAATAAATAGTATTAACCCCTAATCTGCCCTCCCTAACATCGCCGACACCTAACTTCAAGCATTAACCCCTAATCTGCCGACCGGAGCTCACCGCTACTATAATAAATTTTTTAACCCCTAAAGCTAATCCTAACCCTAACACCCCCCTAAATTAAATATAATTTTTATCTAACGAAATAAATTAACTCTTATTAAATAAATTATTCCTATTTAAAGCTAAATACTTACCTGTAAAATAAATACTAATATAGCTACAATATAAATTAAAATTATATTGTAGCTATTTTAGGATTAATATTTATTTTACAGGCAACTTTGTAATTATTTTAACCAGGTACAATAGCTAAAATAGTTAAAATAATTACAAAATTACCTGTAAAATAAATCCTAACCTAAGTTACAATTAAACCTAACACTACACTATCAATAAATTAATTAAATAAAATACCTACAATTAAACCTAACACTACACTATCAATAAATTAATTAAATACAATACCTACAAATAACTACAATTAAATAAACTAACTAAAGTACAAAAAATAAAAAAGAACTAAGTTACAAAAAATAAAAAAATATTTACAAACATTAGAAAAATATTACAACAATTTTAAACTAATTACACCTACTCTAAGCCCCCTAATAAAATAACGAAGACCCCCAAAATAAAAAAATGCCCTACCCTATTCTAAATTAAAAAAGTTCAAAGCTCTTTTACCTTACCAGCCCTGAAAAGGGCCATTTGCGGGGCATGCCCCAAATAATTCAGCTCTTTTGCCCGTTAAAAAAAAACATACAATACCCCCCCCAACATTGCAACCCACCACCCACATACCCCTAATCTAACCCAAACCCCCCTTAAATAAACCTAACACTAAGCCCATGAAGATCTTCCTACCTTATCTTCACCATGCCAGGTTCACCGATCGCTCCAGGCTCCGAAATCTTCATCCAAGCCCAAGCGGGGGCTGGCGATCCATAATCCGGCTGAAATCTTCTATCAAGCGGCGGCTGAAGAGGTCCAGAAGAGGCTCCAAAGTCTTCATTCTATCCGGGAAGAAGAGGAGATCCGGACCGGCAACCATCTTGATCCAAGCGGCATCTTCTATCTTCATCTGATGAGGAACGGCTCCATCTTGAAGACCTCCAGCACGGATCAATCTTCTTCTTCCGACGTCCATGGAATCAGCCAATCAGAATCAAGTTCAATCCGATTGGCTGATCCAATCAGCCAATCAGATTGAGCTTGCATTCTATTGGCTGATCGGAACAGCCAATAGAATGCGAGCTCAATCTGATTGGCTGATCGGATCAGCCAATCGGATTGAACTTGATTCTGATTGGCTGATTCCATCAGCCAATCAGAATTTTCCTACCTTAATTCCAATTGGCTGATAGAATCCTATCAGCCAATCGGAATTCGACGGACACCATCTTGGATGACGTCATTTAAAGGAACCGTCATTCGGCGAGTAGGCGTCGGTAGAAGAGGTTGGATCCGCGTTGGCTGGAAGATGATGGCTCCGGAAGAAAGAAGATTGAAGATGCCGTTGATAGAAGACTTCAGCCGGATCATGGACCTTTTCAGCTCCCGCTTGGATGAAGACTTCAGCCGGATCATGGACATCTTCAGCCCCCCGCTTGGGCTTGGATCAAGACATCGGAGCCAGGACGGATCGGTGTGATACCCGGCGAGGTGAAGATAAGGTAGGAAGATCTTCAGGGGCTTAGTGTTAGGTTTATTTAAGGGGGGTTTGGGTTAGATTAGGGGTAAGGTAAAAGAGCTTTGAACTTTTTTAATTTAGAATAGGGTAGGGCATTTTTTTATTTTGGGGGTCTTTGTTATTTTATTAGGGGGCTTAGAGTAGGTGTAATTAGTTTAAAATTGTTGTAATATTTTTCTAATGTTTGTAAATATTTTTTTATTTTTTGTAACTTAGCTTTTTTTATTTTTTGTACTTTAGTTAGTTTATTTCATTGTATTTATTTGTAGGTATTTTATTTAATTTATTTATTGATAGTGTAGTGTTAGGTTTAATTGTATTTATTTGTAGGTATTTTATTTAATTTATTTATTGATAGTGTAGTGTTGGGTTTAATTCTATTTATTTGTAGGTATTTAATTTAATTTATTTATTGTGTTAGGTTTAATTGTAGATAATTGTAGGTATTGTATTTAATTTATTTATTGATAGTGTAGTGTTAGGTTTAATTGTAACTTAGGTTAGGATTTATTTTACAGGTAATTTTGTAATTATTTTAACTATTTTAGCTATTAAATAGTTATTAACTATTTAATAGCTATTGTACCTGGTTAAAATAAATACAAAGTTGCCTGTAAAATAAATATTAATCCTAAAATAGCTACAATATAATTATAATTTATATTGTAGCTATATTAGGGTTTATTTTACATGTAAGTATTTAGCTTTAAATAGGAATAATTTATTTAATAAGAGTTAATTTATTTCGTTAGATTTAAATTATATTTAACTTAGGGGGGTGTTAGTGTTAGGGTTAGACTTAGCTTTAGGGGTTAATACATTTATTATAGTAGCGGTGAGCTCCGATCGGCAGATTAGGGGTTATTTATTGTAGGTAGGTGGAGGCGACGTTGTGGGGGGCAGATTAGGGGTTAATAAATATAATATAGGGGTCGGCGGTGTTAGGGGCAGCAGATTAGGGGTACATAACTATAATGTATGTTGCGGCGGTGTACGGAGCGGCAGATTAGGGGTTAATAATAATATGCAGGTGTTAGCGATAGCGGGGGCGGCAGATTAGGGGTTAATAAATATAACATAGTGGTCGGCGATGTTAGGGGTACATAGGGATAACGTAGCTGGCGGCGGTGTACGGAGCGGCAGATTAGGGGTTAATAATAATATGCAGGGGTCAGCGATAGCGGGGACGGCAGATTAGGGGTTAATAAGTGTAAGGTTAGGGGTGTTTAGACTCGGGGTTCATGTTAGAGTGTTAGGTGCAGCCGTAGGAAGTGTTTCCCCATAGAAAACAATGGGGCTGCGTTAGGAGCTGAACGCTGCTTTTTTGCAGGTGTTAGGTTTTTTTTCAGCTAAAACTGCCCCATTGTTTTCTATGGGGGAATCGTGCACAAGCACGTTTTTTAAGCTGGCCGCGTCCGTAAGCACCGCTGGTATCGAGAGTTGCAGTGGCGTTAAATATGCTCTACGCTCCCTTTTTGGAGCCTAACGCAGCCGTTCTGTGAACTCTAAATACCAGCGGTATTTAAAAGGTGCGGGGGGAAAAAAGCACGCGTAGCTAACGCACCCCTTTGGCCGCAGAACTCTAAATCTAGCCGTTATATTGTAATGTAGCCATTATTTTGTATTATCTGTTTTACTAGATTAGAACATATTGGCCAGTTAACTTTAAACTCATGATCCAGCTGTAACCTCAATTACAACTCCAGCAAACAATTATTTAATAGCTATAGATACTGAATCATCTGGTTTCACTGTATAAAATGTTACCAGAAGATCGTCTTTCTGCTTTTTACAACTCCTCTGTAGTTGTAGGAACAAACATTTCACAATACTCCATTATATAAAGGTAATCTGTCTATACATTTTAAGATACCGTTTCAATATCAGCTGTATTTTAGGCGTAAGCAAACAATACTCACATCTACAAATACTATACATTTAAAACCAATACATACAAAGTGCACACAGATTTTCACATCAAAAAGTTAATTTATTTCACTTAGGCACTTATCAACCCCGTTACTTGAAATGTTTTCTATTTTTTTTTTCTGTGAAAATCCTGCATGTGCATTGTGAACTGTATGTTCTGGTCATGTACATCCCTGCCTACTTGATGCACACAGTCAGCTGACCAATTTATTGTAGTGCAGTACACCACTGTTAGAATAGTTTATATACATTAACTATATGGCCAAATTGTTAGGTTTTCTTATATATTTGAACTATATGCCCAAAAGTATGTCGACACCTGACCATCACACCTATATGAACTTGTTGGACATCCCATTCCAAACCCATGGGCATTAATATGGGTGTGTCCACCGCCCATTTGCAGCTACATCAGCCACCACTCTTTTGTGAAGGCTTTCCATAAGATTTTGGAGTGTGTCTGTAGGAATTTGTGCTCATTCAGTCAAAAGAGCATTTGTAAGGTCAGCCACTGATGCTGGATGACAAAGTCTGGTTCGCATTTGGCATTCCCATTTATCCTAAAGGTGTTCAGTGGGTTTGAAGTCAGTACTCTGTGCAGTCCACTTGAGTTCCCCCACCCCAAACTCAAACCATGTCTCCACAGACCTTGCTTTGTGCACGGTCATGCTGGAATAGGGAAGGGCCATCCCAAACTGTTGCCACAAAGTTGGAAGCACCCAATAGACTGAAATGTCTTTCCATCTAATATGAGGAGAGTCCACAGCTTCATTCATTACTTGTGGTATATACAGAACCTGGCCACCAGGAGGAGACAAAGACACCCCAGCCAAAGGCTTAAATACCTCCTCCACCCCCCTCATCCCCCAGTTATTCTTTGCCTTTCGTCATAGGAGGATGGCAGAGAAGTGTCAAAAGATTTCGGAGTAGTCTCTTATGGAGGGTAGTACTCTTCGTAATAGGACTGGAGTTTTAAGTAGTCTTGTCAGCCTCTCAGTGAGAGCATTGATGAATGTTAGGGTCTGGAGATGCAAGGAGAGTCTTTCTGCGAAACCATCTAGACTCGTATTAACAGCTCATTAAGCAATCAGTGTTGACGAGTTTCACTGCCTGCTTTCTTCACTCAAGTCCATGTCAAGAGAGATGCTACACGCTGTCAAACTTGAGAGGCCTGGTTCTTGTTCCATGTCGTTGATTCTGGTAAGATCGTTTCATTTTTTTATATCTATAAAGATAATGCAAGAAGACAGTGTTACAGTGTGGCTCCTTTATCTGTATAGAATCAATGGTTAATATCTCCGGAAGGTGATTATTGAACGGGGGGGATGTATACATGATTGTGTTTTATTGTGTTTTTGCTGCAAATCTAGAGGTTCCGAAACCTAAGCTCTAGAGGTTCCGAATCCTAAGCTGGATAAAGTTTATGAGGACAGGGTAGTGCCTCAGACTTTTCCCGGTTCCCGTAAAGATGGCGAATATTATCAAGAATGAATGGGAGAGACTTGGATCGTCTTTATCCTCTTCTTCGTTTAAAAAAATGTTCCCGGTCCCAGATGCTTAGCTAGAATTATGGGGGTCTGTCCCTAAGGTGGATGGAGCCATCTCCACGCTCGCTAAACGCACCACTTTCCCGCTTGAGGATAGTTCGTTGTTTAAGGAACCAATGTATAAGAAATTAGAGACCCTGTTAAGAAAAATGTTTCAGCACTCGGGGTTTGTTTTTCAACCTGCGGTGGCTGCTACCTATTGCTGCGACTTTCTGTCAGAGATGATCGAGGTGGAGACTCCCCTCAATGAAATTCATGAAAGAATTAAGGCCCTTAGGGTTGCTAATTTGTTTATTTGTGATGCTAATATGCAGATTATTCGCTTGAATGCCAAGACATCAGGACTTTCTGTTCTGGCCCGGAGGGCCCTGTGGTTGAAGTCATGGTCTGCTGACATGACGTCCAAATCTAGATTACTTTCCCTTCTATTTAAGGGAAAGATTCTTTTCGGTCCAGGCTTGGACTCGATCATATCCACAGTCACGGGAGGCAAGGGTGCCTTTCTGCCGCAGGATAAGAAGAATAAACCTAAGGGTCCTAATTTTCCTCCCTTTTGTTCGGACAAGTCCTAACGACAGCAACCTGCCGCAAAGCCCGAGCAGTCCAAGGGATCTTGGAACCCCTCTCAGTCTTGCAGTAAGGCCAAGCAGAGCAAAAAGCCGCAAGACAAAATCAGCATGAAGGGGCGGCCCCCGATCCGTCACTGTATCTCGTAGGGGGCAGACTCTCTCATTTCGCGGAGGCTTGGTTGAGCGACATACAGGATCCTTTGGTTCTGGAATTTGTTGCCCAGGGTTACAGGATAGGTTTCAAAACCCATCCTCCCAGGGACATATTCCTCTTTTTGAATCTCTCATCAAATCCAGTAAAGAGGAATGCTTTTCTAGAGTGCGTGAGGGATCTCTCCTCTCTAGGATTATATGTACCGGTACCTCTAGCAGAAAGGGGTCTAGGGTACTATTCAAACCATTTTGTGGTTCCAAAGAAGAAGGCACGTATCGCCCGATTTCTAGACCTAAAGTGCTTAAACAAGTTTCTGCTGGCTTCATCGTTCAAAATGGAAAAGATAAGGTCTACACTGCCCCTAGTTCAAGAGGGTCAGTTTATGACTACGATAGACTTGAAGGATGCTTACCTTCATGTGTCAATCCACAAGGATCACTTCAGATTCTTAAGGTTTTTCTTTTCCGGGTTCAGCACTTCCAGTTTGTAGCTCTTCCCTTCAGGCTGGCTACTGCTCCAAGAAACTTCACGAAGGTTCTGGGAGCTCTGCTTGTGGTGGCGAGATCCAGAGGGATAGCAATGGCTCCTTATCTGGATGACATTCTGGTTCAGGCTCCGTCCTACCAGTTGGCAGAGGACCATTCAAGAGTTCTTCTCCTCCTTTTGCAATCTCATGGATGGAAGGTAAACACAGGAAAGAGTTCTCTGCTTCCCAGTACCAGAGTGGAGTTCCTGGGCACAATAATAAACTCCATGAAGATGTTCCTAACAGACAAGAGACGTTGCAAGATTGTCTCCAGCTGTCTTACCCTTCAATCCTCCTCAAGGCCATCAGTGGCCCGATGCATGGAGGTGATTGGGCTCATGGGATCCACTATAGATGACATTCCTTTCGCCAGATGCATGCCGAGGCAGTGGAACGGCGATCATTCGGACCTATCCCAACTGATCTATCTGGACAACGGGTCGAGGGAGTCTCTCTCTTGGTGGCTCCGTCCAGAACAGCATCCTTCCTCAGAACATCTTGGGAGATTGTGACTACGGATGTGAGTCTCTCAGGTTGGGGAGCGGTTTGGGGTGCCAGGAAGGCACAGGGCAGGTGGAATCGGAAGGAGTCTCTTCTCCCGATCAATATCCTGTAACTTCAGGCAATCTTCAACGCTCTGGAGGCTTGGCCCCTCCTGGCTTCGTCCAAGTTCATCAGATTCCAGTCGGACAACATTACCTCGGTGGATTAAATCAACCACCGGTGATAACGAGAAGCTCCCTAGCCATGAGGGAAGTATCTCGGATCCTGGAGTGGGCAGAGACTCACGAATGCTTGCTTTCAGCGATCCACATCCCAGGTGTGGACAATTGGGAAGCGAACTTTCTCAGCATAGAATCATTTCATCCGGGGGAATGGTCTCTTCACCCTGAAGTGTTTGCGGAGATTTGCAACCGTTGGGGGACTCCGGAGATAGATCTCATGGGTCCAGACTCAACTGCAAGCTACCCAGATACGGGTCGCGGTCCAGGGATCCCCAGGCAGAACTTATATATGCCCTAACATCCTTGGGGATTCAACCTAGTATACATGTTTCCACCGTTACCACTACCTCATGTGGTGGCACGCATCAAACGGGAGCAAGTGTCAACTATTCTGATTGCTCCGTCTTGGCCTCGGAGAATGTGGTTTGCTGATCTAGTGGGGATGTCATCCTCCCCTCCATGGAAGTTGCCCTGTCGCAGGGATCTGCTGGTACAGGGCCCCTTTGTGCATCAGAATCTAGAGTCTCTGAGGCTGACTGCATCAAGATTAAACGCTTAGTCTTAGCCAGAAGAGGTTTTTCTGAGAGGGTGATTGATACTCTCATTCAGGCCAGAAAGCCGGTTACCCGTCGCATCTATCATAATGTATGAAGGACCTACTTACTCTGGTGTGAAACTCGTGGATATTCCTGGCATAAGATCAAGGTATCCAGAATTCTTTCCTTCCTCCAGGATGGTCTGGAGAAGGGACTTGCCACAAGTTCCTTAAGAGGACAGATTTCGTCTGTATCGGTGCTGTTACACACGAAGCTCGCTGAGTTCCCTGATATTCAGTCTTTTGTTCAGGCTCTGTCCAGAATCAGGCCTGCGTTTAGACATTCTGCTCCTCCTTGGAGTTTAAATTTGGTTTTGAAGGTTTTACAGGGGCCTCTGTTTGAGCCTATGCATTCTCTTGACATTAAGACTCTGTCTTGGAAGGTCCTTTTTCTACTGGCCATTGCTTCGGCACGCAGAGTGTCTGAATTACCAGCCTTGCAATGTGAGCCCCCCCATCTGGTTTTTCATGCAGATAAGGCTGTCCTTCGCACTGGACTGGGATTGTTCCCTAAGGTTGTGTCTGATCGCAAAATTAATCAGGAGATTGTGGTTCCTTCCTTGTGTCCTAAACCTTCTTCTTCGAAAAGGAACGGTTACTTCATAACTTGGATGTGGCTCGAGCCTTGAAATTCTATCTTCAGGCTACGAAGGATTTTATAAACTTGGAAAGAAATTGCGAGTACACCTTGGTTCTTGTTTGGAATAAAACCACTTTTATTCGAGATCCATACAGATTAAAAACATTCATTTTCTATACATCTTTTCCATGGTTAACAGAGACAACCTATTTTTCAGAAAAGAAGAAGATTGTCCCAATCATCCGATAAGTAAAAATAGCAGCTTTATTAGAAGAACATTAAAAATTCAACATGGGTAGCACAAAAAAACAAATTGGTTTTACGCGTTTCGGCAAGGGCCGTACTCATAAACCTAAACAAGCACCGGTGTGTGCCATTTAAAAAGGATCAATACTTGCTGGTAATTGGTTAGTGCTAAACACACCCCTATTAACCAGTTGGTTATCAGAATGTACATAGTGAATCATTAACGTGAGTTGGATAATACAAAAAATAGTAATATAGAATAGCCATATGTACATGTATATACAAGAGGGATGAATACTTGATACACAGAATGTAAGCTTAAGTAGACATAAAAGTATAATAGAACTGAAAGCTTAATAGCATAAAAACCACAACTTGTGAAACATTTGACATTATGAGTAACCAGAGTACAACATGTATGGCAATGTAAATGCAGAAACTCAAGGCTAAAAAGACTAATACTGAGAAAAATCAGCTATGCTTTATGTGTCTCACAATGAGTCAATACAAATTTCAAAGTCCACATGATGCTTTCTTCTAATTCTAAGAGGATAAATTAATATAGAGTCAAATTAGATTAGAATAGAATTAAAATCCAAGATTTAGATAAGCATAAGTCGTTAAATTCATGTATATGTGAATCACAAACATATTATGGAAAACAGGATATGGAAAAATAACAACAAAACGCCATCAGGCATGGGTACATCTCTGTCCACATATATGCACACATACAGAAATCGACTAAATGCAATTCATCCAAAGCCAAGAGGTTTAATCTATTCATGTATCTAATGTGGGGTTCTAGGCTAATGAGGCACTGAATTCACTGACTAAACCATATAACCTACTGTTAGATCAATGAGCAGCCAGGGAGTGTATCGGACCATGAAACATTCATTTCTAATGATTTATAGGGGGATAGTTATCAAGCCGTCAACTTTTCTGACTTCGCCGGCCCAATACGCCCGCCTAAGCTCGCCTACCTTCGCCGCTGCGGACCTGAAAAAAATACGCCTAAGTTATCAAAAAAAGCTGTCAAAAAGCCGCGGGGCGATGAGCAGCGGACTGTGAGAGTTATCACTCATCCGATCTCGCTGCTCTTCGGCTGTTTGACAGCTTTCTTGCTAGCCTGTCACTGAGCACTCACAGTAAACAGCACTGTTCTACCCCCTATACCGGCGCCCCCGGAGCCCCCCGCAACTAAATAAAGATACTAACCCCTAAACCGCCGCTCCTAGACCCTGCCGCAACTATTAAAAATGTAGTAACCCCTAAACCGCCGCTCCTAGACCCCGCCGCAAGTCTTATAAATGTATTAACCCCTAAACCGCCGCTCCTAGACCCCGCCGCAAGTCTTATAAATGTATTAACCCCTAAACCGCCGCTCCCGGACGCCGCTGTCACCTACATTATACCTATTAACCCCTATCCTGCCCCCCCTATACCGCCGCCCTCTGTAATAAATTTATTAACCCCTATCCTGCCCCCCTACACCGTCGCCACCTATAATAAATTTATTAACCCCTATCCTGCCCCCCCTACACCGTCGCCACCTATAATAAATTTAATAACCCCTATCCTGCCCCCCACTACACCGCCGCCACTGTAATAAATTTATTAACCCCTAAACCTAAGTCTAACACTAACCCTAACACCCCCCTAACTTAAATATTAATTAAATACATCTAAATCATATTTATATTATTTACTATGTTAATCCTATTTAAAACTAAATACTTACCTATAAAATAAACTCTAATATAGCTACAATATAAATAATAATTATATTGTATCTATCTTAGGATTTATTTTTATTTTACAGGTACCTTTCAATTTATTTTAACTAGGTACAATAGCTATTAAATAGTTATTAACTATTTAATAGCTTACCTAGCTAAAATAAAGAGAAATTTACCTGTAAAATAAATCCTAACCTAAGTTACAATTACACCTAACACTACACTATACTTTAATAAATTATTCCTATTTAAAACTAAATACTTACCTGTAAAATAAACCCTAAGATAGCTTAAATATAATTCATAATTACATTATAGCTATTTTAGGATTTATATTTATTTTACAGGTAACTTTGTATTTATTTTAGCTAGTTAGAATAGTTATTAAATAGTTATTAACTATTTAATAACTACCTAGCTAAAAGAAATACAAAATTAGCTGTAAAATAAATCCTAACCTAAGTAGCAATTAAACCTAACACTACACTATCATTAAATTAATTAATTAAACTACCTACAAATAACTACAATTAAATACAACTACATAAACTAACTAAAGTACAAAAAATAAAAAAAGCTAAGTTACAAAAAATAAAAAAAAGTTACAAACATTTAAAAACATATTACAACAATTTTAAGCTACTTACACCTAATCTAAGCCCCCTAATAAAATAACAAACCCCCCCCCAAAATAAAAAAATGCCCTACCCTATTCTATATTAAAAAAGTTCAAAGCTCTTTTACCTTACCAGCCCTTAAAAGGGCCTTTTGTGGGGGCATGCCCCAAAGTTCAGCTCTTTTGCCTGTAAAAGAAAAATACAACCCCCCCCCCAACATTAAAACCCACCACCCACATACCCCTAATCTAACCCAAACCCCCCTTAAAATAACCTAACACTAATCCCCTGAAGATCATCCTACCTTTAGTTGTCTTCACTCAGCCGAGCCACCGATGGAACTGAAGAGGACATCCGACCGGCAGAAGTTATCCTCCAAGGGGCGCTGAAGAAATCTTCCATCCGATGAAGTGATCCTCCAAGCGGCGCTGAAGAAATCTTCCATCCGGGCGAGGTCATCTTCCAAGAGGCGCTGAAGAAGTCTTCTATCCGGGCGAGGTCATCGTCGAAGCCGGGTCTTGAATCTTCATCCCGCCGACGCGGAACATCCTCCTTTCCCGACGAACTACCGACGAATGAAGGCTCCTTTAAGGGACGTCATCCAAGATGGCGTCCCTTCAATTCCGATTGGCTGATAGGATTCTATCAGCCAATCGGAATTAAGGTAGGAAAAATCTGATTGGCTGATGGAATCAGCCAATCAGATTCAAGTTTGATCCAATCAGCCAATCAGATTGAGCTCGCATTCTATTGGCTGTTCCGATCAGCCAATAGAATGCGAGCTCAATCTGATTGGCTGATTGGATCAGCCAATCGGATTGAACTTGAATCTGATTGGCTGATTCCATCAGCCAATCAGATTTTTCCTACCTTAATTCCGATTGGCTGATAGAATCCTATCAGCCAATCGGAATTGAAGGGACGCCATCTTGGATGACGTCCCTTAAAGGAGCCTTCATTCGTCGGTAGTTCGTCGGGAAAGGAGGATGTTCCGCGTCGGCGGGATGAAGATTCAAGACCCGGCTTCGACGATGACCTCGCCCGGATAGAAGACTTCTTCAGCGCCTCTTGGAAGATGACCTCGCCCGGATGGAAGATTTCTTCAGCGCCGCTTGGAGGATCACTTCATCGGATGGAAGATTTCTTCAGCGCCCCTTGGAGGATAACTTCTGCCGGTCGGATGTCCTCTTCAGTTCCATCGGTGGCTCGGCTGAGTGAAGACAACTAAAGGTAGGATGATCTTCAGGGGATTAGTGTTAGGTTATTTTAAGGGGGGTTTGGGTTAGATTAGGGGTATGTGGGTGGTGGGTTTAAATGTTGGGGGGGGGGATTGTATTTTTCTTTTACAGACAAAAGAGCTGAACTTTGGGGCATGCCCCCACAAAAGGCCCTTTTAAGGGCTGGTAAGGTAAAAGAGCTTTGAACTTTTTTAATGTAGAATAGGGTAGGGCATTTTTTTATTTTGGGGGGGTTTGTTATTGTATTAGGGGGCTTAGATTAGGTGTAAGTAGCTTAAAATTGTTGTAATATCTTTTTAAATGTTTGTAACTTTTTTTTTTTTTGTAACTTAGCTTTTTTTTATTTTTTGTACTTTAGTTTATGTAATTGTATTTAATTGTAGTTATTTGTAGGTAGTTTAATTAATTAATTTATTTTTTTTTAAATAATTTTTTATTGAGACAATAGATAGAAATAACAGAAAAGGGAGTGTGTCCCAGCACAAGATAAATACAAAAAGAAAAATAACTGATACAGATCACATATGAAAGGTACATAAGAATTAAGACATTGGAGTGCTAATATAGGATTTGTTAAGAAATTATCTAGACAATAGAGTTTCAATATTTAGAGTCAATGATATGGAAGATGTCTAAGTTGAAAACAGAGAGATAACATTTGACGTAAGTTATAGCACCGACTTTATAACCTTAAATACAGAATGCACACAGTGAAATCAAAACATGTGTGACTGGGGCATATAAAAATGAAGTCTCAGTTTTATAATACAGGTAACTAGCGGTCCCTACTCTCAAATAAGAGGTATTCTATATACTGAAAAAAAAAGTGAGAGGAAGGGAGCTGGCATTTATCAGGCCTCCCGTAGGCCTGCGTATATAGGGGGATGAGGGATGCAGCGGACAAGAGCCGCTCATAATGGGGGGGAGAGGGTAGAAGGGAAGGGGAGGGGGGGCGGAGCTAGATAATTTGTCTTAAAAATATAAACTACAGGGCGATGTGAAATGAAATGGAATGGGATCTCAGGGCTTTTGAGAATACTCCTGGATAACATCTCTAACATATGAAAACTAGGGCATGTGGATGAAAGGGAAATTGCCAAAGAGGATACTAACAGGGGGGGGCATTTCTATAGACACAAAAAGTTATAACAGTGTAAACTAAGCGAACTATAAGGCAGTATAGTATATGAACAGTGTCAATTGAACCTCCACTTAGTAGACAAATTTGCATAGGCTATATATGTATAAATCAGGTTAATCTATCTGTTTTCCTGAGGGACAAAAATATAGCCCCCCTGTGAGTTCTGATAGCTAACCATAAAAAGCTATAGCTGGGGTTGATTATGTAAAATAATATATTAGAGGCCTGAGACAAAGGTCTTCCCATTTGGAAAAAGAAAACAAAGAGAATATGATATGTCAGAAATCAGACTATTAAGCCATTATTTAGAATATCATCTCTCTGAAAGTTAGGAGTTATTATCACTTGTCACATTTACTAAGTTATGAGATACTAGTGTCCTAATGATGGGAATAGAATGGCTAGCTAATCCCCAAAGTACCCAGGTGCAGTTTTCCAGATAGTAAACATTATAAAGAATGTTCCAATGTCTGAGGATATGGTCAGTTAATATAGGTCAGTTACATTATCGAGTATTTAATAACAAGTGTCTAACTAAGCATATAATAAACAGACAAATTTGAAACAGGACATGAAACATCTATAATACATAGAAAAATACCCGTGCTATATGAGACCATAATAATAATAATATTGAAAATGAAGAATATAGAGTACACAGACCTCTGTGTTTAAAAGAGCATATGGGCTAACAAAATATGCATGTTATCATATATATATACACATAACCTAAACTAAATTCTTAAAATGATGTACATAAATTATACCAGACTGATTGTAGTGTAAAGTCCAACTTATAAATGGGGAGCCAGATGACACTGCTTAGTTGTCTCTTTTCCAAAGGAGATCCTGTTAGTAATCTATGGGAAGCAAGCTAAATACTTGTGGAGGTGATTACTCACAACAGTACAGCACTCCTTGTCAAATTCCATGGCTTCTATCCTACTCCCCTTCTATAATCTATTCCTGCCTTTTGGAGAATCAGGGATGGAAACGTAGCTGATTCCCATAGTCTCATATGGAGCAACACTGCACTAAGTAGATACCAATAAAGCTGGGAGCGTAGAATAGGCGTCTGACAGAGTCCCCTGTGCCGAGTGGACTTCAGTGTGATAAGGTAGAAGTCACCCTTGTGAGTAGTAGATGCATAGTAGCTCAGTGGGACGTCTACATGAACTTGTGTTACCTGTAGATAAAGCTTACTAATCATAGGGCTGCTCCGTCTTGTTATTGGTGAAAGCTGTGTGACTTCCATTACGTTGCTCTCAGATGGCGTGGAGTTTGTGTCTTCCATGACAAAGTAGGGAGCTGCAGAAATGCAATCTGGGCGATCATCTATTTTCCCGCCTGTAAGGGACGGCGCGCTCGAATCCCAGGCCATATCTACCAGAAACTGTGGTAGATCTATACCCAAATTAGTAGCTTTCTCTGGACCTGGAGTAGTGTCAGTAATTCCCCGATCAGGGATATCTCTCATGTCACAAAGCACCGCCTGAGCTTCAGAGGAACTGGTATAAGAGCCGCAATAGATATTAGGCGATACAGGGGAATCCGCTGCCGGCTCGTTAACCTCCGCCCGCAGAGCATCCATAAGCACTTGAAAATATTGCCTAAGATCTTGATAGGTACGATCCGATGAGAGTGGCGGGTCATACTCCCAGAGCTCTGTGGCGTCCGGTGCATTAGCACTGCATTCAAAAGTGCTCTCTAGCTTAGGTGTTGGCCCTGTAAGATCCGAGGGGCTGTATGAGGGTAACATTGTTTCTCACAGGATCCTAGCAGACGGGGATCACTTGTGTATCTTAGATTACACTTATTCTGAAGTCCACGTGGCCTACAATATGGCCGCTCCACATATGTATTATGTGTAAACTGCGGTTGGTGGAAAGATGCTCCGATTTGTCGCCTCAGGTTCTCTCCTTCTTACTGAACCTCTGAGTATGGATCCATAGGTCATCAACTATAGTTTCATACAGTCTAGAGCAGTACTGAGCAGGTTACTTGTAGATTAAAGATATTATTTTGAGCAGAGCTCCCATAGAATGCGACCGCTTAGGTGCCCGGCTAGCTCCGCCCCCCTTAATTTATTTAATGATAGTGTAGTGTTAGGTTTAATTGTAACTTAGGTTAGGATTTATTTTACAGGTAATTTTGTATTTCTTTTAGCTAGGTAGTTATTAAATAGTTAATAACTATTTAATAACTATTCTAACTAGCTAAAATAAATACAAAGTTACCTGTAAAATAAATATAAATCCTAAAATAGCTACAATGTAATTATGAATTATATTGTAGCTATCTTAGGGTTTATTTTACAGGTAAGTATTTAGTTTTAAATAGGAATAATTTATTAAAGTATAGTGTAGTGTTAGGTGTAATTGTAACTTAGGTTAGGATTTACTTTTACAGGTAAATTTCTCTTTATTTTAGCTAGGTAAGCTATTAAATAGTTAATAACTATTTAATAGCTATTGTACCTAGTTAAAATAAATTGAAAGGTACCTGTAAAATAAAAATAAATCCTAAGATAGCTACAATATAATTATTTTTTATATTGTAGCTATATTAGAGTTTATTTTATAGGTAAGTATTTAGTTTTAAATAGGATTAACTTAGTAAATAATATAAATATGATTTAGATGTATTTAATTAATATTTAAGTTAGGGGGGTGTTAGGGTTAGTGTTAGACTTAGGTTTAGGGGTTAATAAATTTATTACAGTGGCGGCGGTGTAGTGGGGGGCAGGATAGGGGTTATTAAATTTATTATAGGTGGCGACGGTGTAGGGGGGGCAGGATAGGGGTTAATAAATTTAAGATAGGTTGCGGCGGGTTCCGGGAACGGCGGTTTAGGGGTTAAACTATTTATTTATTTGCGGCGAGGTGCGGGATCGGCAGGATAGGGGTTAATAACTTTATTACAGAGGGCGGCGGTATAGGGGGGGCAGGATAGGGGTTAATAGGTATAATGTAGGTGGCGGTGGGCTCCGGGAGCGGCGGTTTAGGGGTTAAGACATTTATTATAGTTGCGGTGGGCTCCGGGAGCGGCGGTTTAGGGGTTAATAGGGATAGAGTAGCTTGCGGTGGGCTCCGGGAGCGGCGGTTTAGGGGGTAATACATTTATTTAGTTGCGGCGGTGTAGGGGGGCAGATTAGTGGTGTTTAGACTCGGGGTACGTGTTAGGGTGTTAGGTGTAGACAGCTCCCATAGAAATCAATGGGATGTCTGTCAGCAGCGAACTTGTACTTTCGCTATGGTCAGACTCCCATTGATTCCTATGGGATCCGCCGCCTCCAGGCTGGCGGTTTGAAAACCAGGTACGCTGGGCCGTAAAAGTGCCGAGCGTACCTGCTAGTTTTTTGATAACTAGCAAAAGTAGTGAGAATGTGCCGCACTTGTGTGCGGAACATCTGGAGTGACGTAAGAATCGATCTGTGTCGGACGGAGTCCGGCGGATCGAAGCTTACGTCACAAAATTCTACTTTTGCCGGTCTGAAGCCTTTGATAACTAAAGCGAATCAGCCTCGCCACAAATACGCTGCGGAATTCCAGCGTATTTGAGGTTGACGGCTTGATAACTAGGCCCCACAATGTCAAACTCAGAATTAAAGCCATAAGGGATCTGAGTGTGAAGTCTCATGATCCAATACACCTCCTGTCTTGCCAATAACTTATCTTCATTACCTCCCCTGGAGGGTAAACGTATTGTTTCAATACCCCGCCATTTGAATGATTTGGTGTCCTTGCCATGTACCTCTATGAAGTGCCTTGAAAGCGCAGAGCATGGTTTTTCATATTTGATGTAGCTCAGATGTTCCCGGACACGAGTCCGGACGTCTCTGCTAGTCATGCCCACATATTGTTTAGCATGTTTAAGGCACTCAATGAGGTACACGACATAGGAACTAGAACAATTAATACATCCCTTGGTGAAAAAACTTTGTCTAGTATCACATGAATATAAGTCTTTACCTTCCACAATGGAATCACAGGCATTACACCTGTTATTTCCACATTTGTAGGTACCATTCACTTGTAGCCAAGAGCCTGTATTACTCTGTTTAGTGGGTAATTGACTGGGGGCTAAGAAGTTACCCAAGGTAAGATTTTTGGAGTAGACACATTTAAAGCCCTTTTCCACTGTGGATTTCAATTAAGTGTCTCCTAAAAGAATGGGAAAGTACTTTTTAATAATATTGCAAACAGAGAAGAAATCTGACGAATATTGGGTAATAAAAGACAACGGCCTGTCACCTTTCAAATCTTGTTTCATGGAATGTAATTGTGAGGCTTTCCCGCCACTAGAGAATGTTTTTTGAGCCAAGTGGTCAAGTAATCTAGGGGGAATAGCCTCTGCTTTTTAGTATTTGTTTAATATCCTTGCTTTCCTCAACAAAATCACTGTCTTTGCTACATATTCTCCTGGCTCTTAGGAATTGGCTTTTGGCTATTCCTTTGAACACATGAGAAGGATGTCCACTTTTTTTGTGTAAAATAGTATTTCCTGATATGGGTTTCCTATATAATTTAGAATGGATTTTATGTTCTACAGGATCGCCTACAGAAACAAGAGCAAAATTATTCTTCCAACATCTAAATGATAGCCAGCATGGCTTGAAATTCACCTACGAGTGGCATAATGAAATTGTCAACGTTAATAGGGCTGTGTTTAGCACTAACCAATTACCAGCAACTATTGATCCCTTTTAAATGGCGCACACCGGTGCTTGTTTAGGTTTATGAATACGGCCCTTGCCGAAACGCGTAAAACCACTTTGGTTTTTTTGTGCTACCCATATTGAATTTTTAATGTTTTTCTAATAAAGCTGCTATTTTTACTTATCGGATGATTGGGACAATCTTCTTCTTTTCTGGATCTACTTACCAGGATTACAAGGAATCCTACACAGTACCCATCATCCAGCAGTAACACTGTGGCTACCCTCGGCGGTCTCATCTCTTAACAGCTCTGTACCCGGCTTGTGTTGAATTTTGCTGGTGAGACGATCATTGTTCGCGATTGGCTTGAGCTCCATCACGTGACTCACCCCTTCTATCCTCGGATTGGAGAAGCCGACCATTACACACGTCACTACGGAGGATACCCAGAACCGGTGAAGGGTCGAGAGCACCGCGGAGCCCTGGTTACCGCAGGAGAGATTTGAACCGGGCTGCGGATTAGGACCCTGTGTATACCCTCCATGCTACTAGGCGAACCGAGCAGTCAGAGTGTGTGTCTACACTCTGTTTCCGCATGAGGTGGATGCTCGAATCGGAGAAGAAGACTGCAATGGGTGAGTGCTCATTAGAGCAAAGCTTTGAGCATATCTAACAACTGATATATTTGTGCAACATTGATTGGTGACTGGCCTGCTTATGTTAACACACCAGTGGGTTTTCTATTGAATGGTCAACTTAAAAGAGCTGTGGACTGTTTAATTAAATACGGTTGTATCTAGTCCAAATTCCGGAACTTTCCTTTTTTGCTGATAACCTTTTTTCAGTAGCAGTGTTTGCTTGTCATTAGTGCTGACGCGTTTCAGCTGTGTGTGCCGTAATCATAGCATGACAATGACATGCAAACCGGGAGATTTTAAAACAGTTACTCTCCAACGATTGGCTAAAATCAATTGACATCACTTTACTGCTAAATTGCTTGAAGACACTTGCAATATTTATATACAATGTAGACTATACCATGACTCACTTATTTCATTTAACACTTAGTTTCATACTTTGAGACCCATTCTTAGATTTATTATTTTTGTAATACCACCATGTGGAGAGCTATAGTCAAGTGACTAGAGTTACTTATACTTGACTTCTAGTGGATTTAGATCATATACAGGTTTGGTATATCATTAAATTTAACGCTTAAGAAACATGTTTTAGATTCTTTGTAAGCTTTGTGATGAAATTTAGACTGAGCTTTTTGGGTAAACTGGACTGCCTTACGTTTTATTCACCATAACCACTTTCTGGATGTTAGATAAGCCCACAATAAACAACAGATCATATACATTAAAATTGACAGACAACATGATCATGTGACCTATCACTTCTACCATCACCAGACTAGATTATCTAGTTCCAGAAATTGATCAAATTGTATTCACTGTTTAAATCATACGGTTTTTGTGTTTTCAATGTCAGTATCCAAAACACCTCTTTTCTAGCTAGGAGTTGATCTCTATTGCCTCCCCTTTGTGGAACCGATATTTGTTCCACTATAGTCCATTTTAGACTTTCTGGATTTTTGTCATGATAAATTTTAAAATGCATGATAAGTGTAGTGGTTTAAACTCCAGATTTTATGTTGGATATGTCAGAGTATATGAATATTATGATGGAAATTATATATGGATATATATATATATATATGAGACCACAGGATTAATTAGATGTGAGGTTGTGGACAACAGCTTCCAGTCCACTGTGGGTCCCAACCCCCTACCAGATGGTATTAGCTGGGTGAATGCACGTTTATCATGATTGAAAGTTAGCATAGCTTTGAAGCACACCCTCCTGCTGTGTCAAGCACACAAACATTTTCCTAAAGGAATTGTAACTCAGTGACCATATTCATTTTGACTATGTGCAGAGTCTTAGGACTCTAAGACATTTGGTGATGAGAGAGAAGATAAAGTCTAAATAGCTGGATAAGCATAGTACTGAAATTACAGGAAACCCCTTGATATTTAGAATAAATAGTCTGTATTTTGAGTGGAGGATGTGCTCAAGGGCCCTCTGGAATTTGTCACCTAAATCTTTGTGACTTCAAAGGAAGACGTGCTGCAGACACGTGTGATAACAACAGTTCTATCTCACTGAATCTCTGACATGTGAAGACGTATTGCAGACATACGGCTGGGGGGAAGATGACACAAATAAATACATTTTTTAATTACAAAGGGAACAGTGCCAGTTTTCCATGTATGTTTAAAATAAATCAAATAACCCATATATGTATATATATGTTGAACTGGAACACATTATATTAAATAAATAATTGCTGCATTGAATATATGTATATAGGAGATAAATTCAGAATAATTATAGATTAAATAACAATTTTAATAATACCATGATTAAAATATATCTATAACATGCTTTCCTGTTTTTCCAGATGGAGCCAAGGGATGACACATACGGGATGGATACATGGATTGAAATAAGTCATATCATATGATTGTGCACTAAATGTCTATAACATTTTAAATACATCTTTTGAAATATAGTGAGATGGATACAGAGAGTGCAGAATTATTAGGCAAGTTGTATTTTTGAGGATTAATTTTATTATTGAACAACAACCATGTTCTCATTGAACCCAAAAAACTCATTAATATCAAAGCTGAATAGTTTTGGAAGTAGTTTTTAGTTTGTTTTTAGTTATAGCTATTTTAGGGGGATATCTGTGTGTGCAGGTGACTATTACTGTGCATAATACTGTGCATAATTATTAGGCAACTTAACAAAAAACAAATACCCATTTCAATTATTTATTTTTACCAGTGAAACCAATATAACATCTCAACATTCACAAATATACATTTCTGACATTCAAAAACAAAACAAAAACAAATCAGTGACCAATATAGCCACCTTTCTTTGCAAGGACACTCAAAAGCCTGCCATCCATGGATTCTGTCAGTGTTTTGATCCGTTCACCATCAACATTGCGTGCAGCAGCAACCACAGCCTCCCAGACACTGTTCAGAGAGGTGTACTGTTTTCCCTCCTTGTAAATCTCACATTTGATGATGGACCACAGGTTCTCAATGGGGTTCAGATCAGGTGAACAAGGAGGCCATGTCATTAGATTTTCTTCTTTTATACCCTTTCTTGCCAGCCACGCTGTGGAGTACTTGGACGCGTGTGATGGAGCATTGTCCTGCATGAAAATCATGTTTTTCTTGAAGGATGCAGACTTCTTCCTGTACCACTGCTTGAAGAAGTTGTCTTCCAGAAACTGGCAGTAGGACTGGGAGTTGAGCTTGACTCCATCCTCAACCCGAAAAGGCCCCACAAGCTCATCTTTGATGATACCAGCCCAAACCAGTACTCCACCTCCACCTTGCTGGCGTCTGAGTCGGACTGGAGCTCTCTGCCCTTTACCAATCCAGCCACGGGCCCATCCATCTGGCCCATCAAGACTCACTCTCATTTCATCAGTCCATAAAACCTTAGAAAAATCAGTCTTGAGATATTTCTTGGCCCAGTCTTGACGTTTCAGCTTGTGTGTCTTGTTCAGTGGTGGTCGTCTTTCAGCCTTTCTTACCTTGGCCATGTCTCTGAGTATTGCACACCTTGTGCTTTTGGGCACTCCAGTGATGTTGCAGCTCTGAAATATGGCCAAACTGGTGGCAAGTGGCATCTTGGCAGCTGCACGCTTGACTTTTCTCAGTTCATGGGCAGTTATTTTGCGCCTTGGTTTTTCCACACGCTTCTTGCAACCGTGTTGAATATTTTGAATGAAACGCTTGATTGTTCGATGATCACGCTTCAGAAGCTTTGCAATTTTAAGAGTGCTGCATCCCTCTGCAAGATATCTCACTATTTTTGACTTTTCTGAGCCTGTCAAGTCCTTCTTTTGACCCATTTTGCCAAAGGAAAGGAAGTTGCCTAATAATTATGCACACCTGATATAGGGTGTTGATGTCATTAGACCACACCCCTTCTCATTACAGAGATGCACATCACCTAATATGCTTAATTGGTAGTAGGCTTTCGAGCCTATACAGCTTGGAGTAAGACAACATGCATAAAGAGGATGATGTGGTCAAAATACTCATTTGCCTAATAATTCTGCACTCCCTGTATATGGAAGTCACCTTGATGTGATATGACTATAAAATATTGACAATCTGATATCAAAGTATACATTCTCTGTTAGGCTAAATGAAATATAAATGCTAACAAGAGAAATTTACTAATGCAATAAATTATATATATTTAATAGGGAAAATTAAATTAACAATGTACTTATTTCTCCAACATAGGTGTGTCCGGTCCACGGCGTCATCCTTACTTGTGGGATATTCTCTTCCCCAACAGGAAATGGCAAAGAGCCCAGCAAAGCTGGTCACATGATCCCTCCTAGGCTCCGCCTACCCCAGTCATTCTCTTTGCCGTTGTACAGGCAACATCTCCACGGAGATGGCTTAGAGTTTTTTAGTGTTTAACTGTAGTTTTTATTATTCAATCAAGAGTTTGTTATTTTAAAATAGTGCTGGTATGTACTATTTACTCAGAAACAGAAAAGAGATGAAGATTTCTGTTTGTATGAGGAAAATGATTTTAGCAACCGTTACTAAAATCCATGGCTGTTCCACACAGGACTGTTGAGAGGAATTAACTTCAGTTGGGGGAACAGTGAGCAGTCTCTTGCTGCTTGAGGTATGACACATTCTAACAAGACGATGTAATGCTGGAAGCTGTCATTTTCCCTATGGGATCCGGTAAGCCATGTTTATTAAGATAGTAAATAAGGGCTTCACAAGGGCTTATTAAGACTGTAGACTTTTTTCTGGGCTAAATCGATTCATTATTAACACATATTTAGCCTTGAGGAATCATTTAATCTGGGTATTTTGATAAGATTATATCGGCAGGCACTGTTTTAGACACCTTATTCTTAGGGGCTTTCCCAAATCATAGGCAGAGCCTCATTTTCGCGCCGGTGTTGCGCACTTGTTTTTGAGAGGCATGACATGCAGTCGCATGTGTGAGGAGCTCTGATACATAGAAAAGACTTTCTGAAGGCGTCATTTGGTATCGTATTCCCCTTTGGGCTTGGTTGGGTCTCAGCAAAGCAGATACCAGGGACTGTAAAGGGGTTAAAGTTAAAAACGGCTCCGGTTCCGTTATTTTAAGGGTTAAAGCTTCCAAATTTGGTGTGCAATACTTTTAAGGCTTTAAGACACTGTGGTGAAATTTTGGTGAATTTTGAACAATTCCTTCATATTTTTTCGCAATTGCAGTAATAAAGTGTGTTCAGTTTAAAATTTAAAGTGACAGTAACGGTTTTATTTTAAAACGTTTTTTGTACTTTGTTATCAAGTTTATGCCTGTTTAACATGTCTGAACTACCAGATAGACTGTGTTCTGAATGTGGGGAAGCCAGAGTTCCTTCTCATTTAAATAAATGTGATTTATGTGACAATGACAATGATGCCCAAGATGATTCCTCAAGTGAGGGGAGTAAGCATGGTACTGCATCATTCCCTCCTTCGTCTACACGAGTCTTGCCCACTCAGGAGGCCCCTAGTACATCTAGCGCGCCAATACTCCTTACTATGCAACAATTAACGGCTGTAATGGATAATTCTGTCAAAAACATTTTAGCCAAAATGCACACTTATCAGCGTAAGCGCGACTGCTCTGTTTTAGATACTGAAGAGCATGACGACGCTGATAATAATGGTTCTGAAGGGCCCCTAAACCAGTCTGAGGGGGCCAGGGAGGTTTTGTCTGAGGGAGAAATTACTGATTCAGGGAACATTTCTCAACAAGCTGAACCTGATGTGATTACGTTTAAATTTAAGTTGGAACATCTCCGCATTCTGCTTAAGGAGGTATTATCCACTCTGGATGATTGTGACAAGTTGGTCATCCCAGAGAAACTATGTAAAATGGACAAGTTCCTAGAGGTCCCGGGGCTCCCAGAAGCTTTTCCTATACCCAAGCGGGTGGCGGACATTGTAAATAAAGAATGGGAAAGGCCCGGTATTCCTTTCGTCCCTCCCCCCATATTTAAAAAATTGTTTCCTATGGTCGACCCCAGAAAGGACTTATGGCAGACAGTCCCCAAGGTCGAGGGAGCGGTTTCCACTTTAAACAACGCACCACTATACCCATAGAAGATAGTTGTGCTTTCAAAGATCCTATGGATAAAAAATTAGAAGGTTTACTTAAAAAGATGTTTGTTCAGCAGGGTTACCTTCTACAACCAATTTCATGCATTGTCCCTGTCGCTACAGCCGCGTGTTTCTGGTTCGATGAGCTGGTAAAGGCGGTCGATAGTGATTCTCCTCCTTATGAGGAGATTATGGACAGAATCAATGCTCTTAAATTGGCTAATTCTTTCACCCTAGACGCCACTTTGCAATTGGCTAGGTTAGCGGCTAAGAATTCTGGGTTTGCTATTGTGGCGCGCAGAGCGCTTTGGTTGAAATCTTGGTCAGCTGATGCGTCTTCCAAGAACAAGCTACTTAACATTCCTTTCAAGGGGAAAACGCTGTTTGGCCCTGACTTGAAAGAGATTATCTCGGATATCACTGGGGGTAAGGGCCACGCCCTTCCTCAGGATCGGCCTTTCAAGGCCAAAAATAAACCTAATTTTCGTCCCTTTCGTAGAAACGGACCAGCCCAAAGTGCTACGTCCTCTAAGCAAGAGGGTAATACTTCTCAAGCCAAGCCAGCTTGGAGACCAATGCAAGGCTGGAACAAGGGAAAGCAGGCCAAGAAACCTGCCACTGCTACCAAGACAGCATGAAATGTTGGCCCCCGATCCGGGACCGGATCTGGTGGGGGGCAGACTCTCTCTCTTCGCTCAGGCTTGGGCAAGAGATGTTCTGGATCCTTGGGCGCTAGAAATAGCCTCCCAAGGTTATCTTCTGGAATTCAAGGGGCTTCCCCCAAGGGGGAGGTTCCACAGGTCTCAGTTGTCTTCAGACCACATAAAAAGACAGGCATTCTTACGTTGTGTAGAAGACCTGTTAAAAATGGGAGTGATTCATCCTGTTCCATTAGGAGAACAAGGGATGGGGTTCTACTCCAATCTGTTCATAGTTCCCAAAAAAGAGGGAACGTTCAGACCAATCTTAGATCTCAAGATCTTAAACAAGTTTCTCAAGGTTCCATCGTTCAAAATGGAAACCATTCGAACAATTCTTCCTTCCATCCAGGAAGGTCAATTCATGACCACGGTGGATTTAAAGGATGCGTATCTACATATTCCTATCCACAAGGAACATCATCGGTTCCTAAGGTTTGCATTCCTGGACAAGCATTACCAGTTCGTGGCGCTTCCTTTCGGATTAGCCACTGCTCCAAGGATTTTCACAAAGGTACTAGGGTCCCTTCTAGCTGTGCTAAGACCAAGGGGCATTGCTGTAGTACCTTACTTGGACGACATTCTGATTCAAGCGTCGTCCCTTCCTCAAGCAAAGGCTCACACGGACATCGTCCTGGCCTTTCTCAGATCTCACGGATGGAAAGTGAACGTGGAAAAGAGTTCTCTATCTCCGTCAACAAGGGTTCCCTTCTTGGGAACAATAATAGACTCCTTAGAAATGAGGATTTTTCTGACAGAGGCCAGAAAAACAAAACTTCTAGACTCTTGTCGGATACTTCATTCCGTTCCTCTTCCTTCCATAGCGCAGTGCATGGAAGTGATAGGTTTGATGGTAGCGGCAATGGACATAGTTCCTTTTGCGCGCATTCATCTAAGACCATTACAACTGTGCATGCTCAGTCAGTGGAATGGGGACTATACAAACTTGTCTCCGAGGATACAAGTAAATCAGAGGACCAGAGACTCACTCCGTTGGTGGCTGTCCCTGGACAACCTGTCACAAGGGATGACCTTCCGCAGACCAGAGTGGGTCATTGTCACGACCGACGCCAGTCTGATGGGCTGGGGCGCGGTCTGGGGATCCCTGAAAGCTCAGGGTCTTTGGTCTCGGGAAGAATCTCTTCTACCGATAAATATTCTGGAACTGAGAGCGATATTCAATGCTCTCAAGGCTTGGCCTCAGCTAGCGAGGGCCAAGTTCATACGGTTTCAATCAGACAACATGACAACTGTTGCGTACATCAACCATCAGGGGGGAACAAGGAGTTCCCTGGCGATGGAAGAAGTGACCAAAATCATTCTATGGGCGGAGTCTCACTCCTGCCACCTGTCTGCTATCCACATCCCAGGAGTGGAAAATTGGGAAGCGGATTTTCTGAGTCGTCAGACATTGCATCCGGGGGAGTGGGAACTCCATCCGGAAATCTTTGCCCAAGTCACTCAACTGTGGGGCATTCCAGACATGGATCTGATGGCCTCTCGTCAGAACTTCAAGGTTCCTTGCTACGGGTCCAGATCCAGGGATCCCAAGGCGGCTCTAGTGGATGCACTAGTAGCACCTTGGACCTTCAAACTAGCTTATGTATTCCCGCCGTTTCCTCTCATCCCCAGGCTGGTAGCCAGGATCAATCAGGAAAGGGCGTCGGTGATCTTGATAGCTCCTGCGTGGCCACGCAGGACTTGGTATGCAGATCTGGTGAATATGTCATCGGCTCCACCATGGAGGCTACCTTTGAGACGAGACCTTCTTGTTCAAGGTCCGTTCGAACATCCGAATCTGGTCTCACTCCAGCTGACTGCTTGGAGACTGAACGCTTGATCTTATCGAAGCGAGGGTTCTCAGATTCTGTTATCGATACTCTTGTTCAGGCCAGAAAGCCTGTAACTAGAAAGATTTACCACAAAATTTGGAAAAAATATATCTGTTGGTGTGAATCTAAAGGATTCCCTTGGGACAAGGTTAAGATTCCTAAGATTCTATCCTTCCTTCAAGAAGGATTGGAAAAAGGATTATCTGCAAGTTCCCTGAAGGGACAGATTTCTGCCTTGTCTGTGTTACTTCACAAAAAGCTGGCAGCTGTGCCAGATGTTCAAGCCTTTGTTCAGGCTCTGGTTAGAATCAAGCCTGTTTACAAACCTTTGACTCCTCCTTGGAGTCTCAACTTAGTTCTTTCAGTTCTTCAGGGGGTTCCGTTTGAACCCTTACATTCCGTTGATATTAAGTTATTATCTTGGAAAGTTTTGTTTTTGGTTGCAATTTCTTCTGCTAGAAGAGTTTCAGAATTATCTGCTCTGCAGTGTTCTCCTCCTTATCTGGTGTTCCATGCAGATAAGGTGGTTTTACGCACTAAACCTGGTTTTCTTCCAAAAGTTGTTTCTAACAAAAACATTAACCAGGAGATTATCGTACCTTCTCTGTGTCCGAAACCAGTTTCGAAGAAGGAACGTTTGTTGCACAATTTGGATGTTGTTCGCACTCTAAAATTCTATTTAGATGCTACAAAGGATTTTAGACAAACATCTTCCTTGTTTGTTGTTTATTCCGGTAAAAGGAGAGGTCAAAAAGCAACTTCTACCTCTCTCTCTTTTTGGATTAAAAGCATCATCAGATTGGCTTACGAGACTGCCGGACGGCAGCCTCCCGAAAGAATCACAGCTCATTCCACTAGGGCTGTGGCTTCCACATGGGCCTTCAAGAACGAGGCTTCTGTTGATCAGATATGTAGGGCAGCGACTTGGTCTTCACTGCACACTTTTACCAAATTTTACAAGTTTGATACTTTTGCTTCTTCTGAGGCTATTTTTGGGAGAAAGGTTTTGCAAGCCGTGGTGCCTTCCATCTAGGTGACCTGATTTGCTCCCTCCCATCATCCGTGTCCTAAAGCTTTGGTATTGGTTCCCACAAGTAAGGATGACGCCGTGGACCGGACACACCTATGTTGGAGAAAACAGAATTTATTTTTACCAGATAAATTACTTTCTCCAACGGTGTGTCCGGTCCACGGCCCGCCCTGGTTTTTTAATCAGGTCTGATAATTTATTTTCTTTAACTACAGTCACCACGGTATCATATGGTTTCTCCTATGCAAATATTCCTCCTTAACGTCGGTCGAATGACTGGGGTAGGCGGAGCCTAGGAGGGATCATGTGACCAGCTTTGCTGGGCTCTTTGCCATTTCCTGTTGGGGAAGAGAATATCCCACAAGTAAGGATGACGCCGTGGACCGGACACACCGTTGGAGAAAGTAATTTATCAGGTAAACATAAATTCTGTTTTTTGATATAATGGTGTTTGGTATAGAAATGATCAGAACATTCATAAGATACTACACCATCTATAATTAATATTGTGAGTGATTGATGCAGGAAGTTATGATCAAATGAATAACCATTTCATAGAAATACTGAATTGTTTTAAAAATGTTGGCTTAATGTATTGCTGTGTTGTATGTCTACTGCCCCAGAGTGGCCAGAATCCAGTAGGACAGTTAAGGGAATTAACTGTTCAAAAGATGCGTTTCCATGGTGAACATGTTCAGCTCCGTTAAGGGCCAATCCGATTAGATATTCCAGATACCCAATCAGAAGGGACAAGCAAAAGGGCCACCCATATTCATCACCTATGATGGAAAAACTATAGATAAGTAAGAGCAAGAAAGAGAGAATACAGATTCTGCTGGCTTACTTGTAACTGGTTACTGGGCGTGAAAATACCATTTTACTCTATCAAAGCTGATCTACCTTTTCCTCATTGATTGCAAATATACTTATTGGTAATTCTGAGGTGAGATAATTCCTATTAAGGAATACTGAATATCGATTGGCGTTCATCTTGGTAATGTATTAAGAGATTACTGTAGCAAATAAATTTAAAGAGCAAATTGTGTTTTAAACTGTATTGCATAACCTTAAATAGCTCTTAGCTTGCCTGTTTGTATGCAAATATTTAAAGTAAACAATTTATTATTGCTGTATGTAGCAGATTTAAAGAAGTAGTTTGTATTTCAAGTTAGTATTTCATAAGCCTGTGTATTGTTAAACATATATCATTGATGCTAAGTAAATTATCTGTGAAAATTTTGATATTTTAAATTAGAATTGTGTTAGATTAAAGTGTGGGTAAATAGCTGAGTATATTACTTGGAATCTCATTGTGTTAATTGACTGAAAGGCCATTGTAAATCAGGCTGGTTTTAAAGGTAAACTTTATGAGTTTTGTAAGAAGTATAGCATATCTTAATAGTCTTTTTAAACGCATATAATATTGTCATATTCTGATATTACAAATATATTCCAATATGCTCATAGATATTAACTAAATAAAAAGAATTCAGATATTTATATTAATTTAATGGTTTCTAGTAGATGCATATTGATTGAGGGTTGATATTTTTAAAGGATAATTATTAAATACAGGCTGATATATTATTTGGAGAGCACTACTGAAGATTTTTATAAATATACTGACAGATACATGTTCGCGAATATGTGATCTGATTTCCCTAGAAGTCATACCTGTGTATTGCAGATTACAGGTAGAGCATGTCAATAAGTATACTACATATGTAGATCTACAGTTGTAGCATCGCTTATGTTGAAACACCTCTCTTGTATTGGTACTGTAAAAGCCCTGACCCATCTGTAAATTTCACAGGCTATACAATTAAGGTGATGACACTTGTACACTCCTTTTACCAATAACCATGAGCTCTGTTTATTCTTATTTTCCAACTTCTTCAAGTTAAGGACAAATCTGTAAGATCATACAGAAACACTACATAATGCTAAAGGCAGATGATGATTTAGTAGATGTGATAGGGAAAGGGTGCAGATTTGCATACAAAAGGGGCGTTACAATAGGCAATAGGTTAGGTTATTATTAAAAATTTATATTTAATCTCAACATAAAATATTCCTAAATTCTGACCAGTTAATCTCTATGAACACATTGCTGGCTGTGACTAGCCAGCAAGCCCGCAGTGCGCTTTGGATATCCAAGACCCGCTCAGTAGATCCTGGAACGGAGTCCAACTTTAGACTACAAAATCTGCAAATACTTTTAATTTTTGAAGTTACCGCTAAAATAATGTTCTATAATTCTGCACTGTGTGAAGAATTATATAACATTATTCTGAACGTTTACTATCCTTTTAACAAATATCCCACATAAATTTTACTAGAAAAATTTAGTTAGCCAGAAATGTTAACCAATTTAATAAATATAGCTTATTTAACAGCGTTTAGTAAACAATATAATCAAATATTTCAGCACAGATCTTACCAAATCTCACGGTGAATCACGTTTTAAATTTAGCAACCAGAGATTTAATACTATATTATGAATTAAACATATGTCAATTAATATAGCATTAAATAAGTTCAATTTAGCTATACTTCTAAAATATATCACAAACCCTACAAAAAACATATGATTTCAAAATACAAAAATCCTTCCCTCTTAAAGGGATAGTCTCGTCAAAAATAAACTTTCATGATTCGGATAGAGGATGCAATTTTAAGCAACTTTCTAATTTACTCCTATTATTCATTTTTCTTCGTTCTCTTGGTATCTTTATTTTAAAAAGCTGGAATGTAAGCTTAATAGCCGGCCCATTTTTGGTTCAGCACCTGAGTTGCGCTTGCTGATTGGATGGCTACATTTACACCAATCAGCAAGCGCTATCCAGGTGTTCAACTAAAAATGGGCTGGCTTCTAAGCTTACATTTCAGCTTTTTTTTTTTCAGCTTTTTAAAATAAAGATACAAAGAGAACAAAGAAAAATTGATAATAGGAGTAAATTAGAAAGTTGCTTAACATTGCATGCTCTATCTGAATCATGAAAGTTTAATTTTGACTATACTATCCCTTTAATAGTAAATTGCTTAATGCTAGATATGAATATTTATTTCATGTAAGTGGCAAGAGTCCATGAGCTAGTGACGTATGGGATATACATTCCTACCAGGAGGGGGAAAAGTTTCCCAAACCTCAAAATGCCAATAAATACACCTCCCACCTCACTCATACCTTAGTTTTACAAACTTTGCCTCCTTGTAGAGGTGGCGAGGCAAGTTGTGCTTGATTTTCTTCTGTGATAGGCGCTTCTAAGCATATTGAAGCCCAGTTCCTCTCAAAGTACAGTGTTTGTCTGAGGGATGTGAAGGGAGTATTGCCTAACGATGCCATGTTTTCACCTATGGGAAATCTATTCTAAGTCTCTATTTTATCGGTCGCAGAGATTCATCTCTGCCTCCCTTTGCAGATCGACATTATACTCCTCTACCATTACCTCTGCTGATATGTTTCAGTACTGGTTTGGCTGCTATATGTGGATGGGTGTCTTCTGGTAAGTATATATAATTTTTTAAGACACTCTCAGCTATGTTTGGCACTTTATAATATAAAGTTTTAAATGTATATTGTATATATTTGCCATGTCAGGTCTGTGTATTTCCCTCTGCAGTCTAACAGTTTCAGTTTATGGGAGTTTTTAGGCTTACCTGGGCTTCCAGTTAGTTGTAACTTGGAGTCTGTTTTTTTTCAAAATTTTCGCGGGCTTAGGCTCACGATAGTGCAGAATGTTACCTTTTATTGCAAAATTTTTGGCACAAAGTCGCATCTGCCATGACGCGAGTTACGTCTTTTCTTGCAACTTTCTTGTTGCAAGGTTTTTTGGCGCGAAGTCGCAACTGTTATGCCACAAGTTTTCTCATTTCATTTGTTTAGCACAAAAAGTCTTTTTCTCTGCATTTTTGGCACCTAAATTTGTTATATTAAAGTGAAGGTCAATTTTGACGAATAAGAGCCCGGTTTTTAATAATCCTATTAAAAACAAGGGCACTTTAATTCATCAAAATTGACATTTCACTCGTTTTCTTCAAAAACTTACCTTTTAATCCTGTCAGCCGCTCCAGCACTTCCTCCGCCCGTCGCAAGCCGTCTTTGCGGGTCCAAAATGATGAATCTGGCTTTCTCTAATCACGGCGTTGCATCAGGCCAAGATTCCCCCGGGGGTGGAAGCCGTGATTGGTTGAAGCCAGATTCGTCATTTCTGACGTCTGTAGAGGCTTCCGACGGCCGGGGGAACCACTGGAGAGGCAGCAAGGATTAAAAGGTACGTTTTTGAAGAAAACAAGTGAAATGTCAATTTTGATTAATTAAAGCGCCCTTGTTTTTAATAGGATTATTAAAAATCGGGCACTAATTCATCAAAATTTAAGTCTCTCCCTCTTTTTGCTCTCTGCTCTCATTTGATTCATAGAGGGCTAGGTTGCTTGCTTTTAATTTTAATTTTGTATTAAAAAATGTTATCAGCATTTTCTTTTGCATGATATACCGAGTCCACGGATTCATCCTAACTTGGGGGATATTGTCCTACCTGACAGGAAGTAGCAAAGAGAGCACCACAGCAGAGCTGTCTATATAGCTCCCCCCTTAACTCCACCCCCCAGTCATTCTCTTTACTGGCTCTAAGCAGGAAGAGTAAAGAGAAGAGGTGTTAAACTGTTAGTTTTATTTTATCTTCAATCAAGTGTTTGTTATTTTTAAATGGTACCGGTGTTGTACTATTTACTCTCAGGCAGGACATAGATGAAGATTTCTGCCTGGAGGATGATGATCTTAGCATTTGTAACTAAGGTCCACTGCTGTTCCCACTTAAGCTGAGGAGTACAGGAAAACTTCAGTGTGAGGAACAGTTTCTTGCTATACAGCAATGAGGTATGCTCAGTCATATTTTCTGCAGAGACTGTGTTAACTCAGAAAGTCTGACAGTGTCCCCATTAGGGGAAGAGTAAGCAGTAATCCTAGTGTTATCAGAGGTTTTTACTAGCTTGCATAAAGGGTTAATTTTTTGTGGGCACTCCGTTTGTTATGTGAATTTGGGACAAACGTTTTTGTGTCTGGGAGTAACGTTTTCTGTTTTATGGGACATTTGCTTGAGGGTTCTTTGGGGTTGTTTATAACCAACATGGCTTTCAGGCAGGCTTTGTTAGTTTTGTGTAGGCCCCAGCAACATCGAGTGAGGTGGGCGGGGCCTACATTTACAAGCAGCAAGCAACTTCTCCTGAGGTCCTGAGAGTCTTCTGAGGGACTAATTGAAGCTTTAAACCCCATATTATCGCTTCCTAAGGGCAGGTAGGGCCACAGCAGAGCTGTGGCAAGGTGCCTTAGGGGGTTTTAACCGGTTTTAGACATATTTCAATACGTTTTTTTCATTTGGCGGTTTATTGCTTATTAACTTGTGGTGCAATCCTTCTAAAGCTTAGTGGGTACACTGTTAAAATTTCTGAAAAATTGAAGAAATTTTAACCTGTTTTGCAGTTTGTGTATGCCTTTTTTTTTCTCTTAAAGGCACAGTACCGTTTTTGCAAATTGTATTTTTTCATTAAATAAAGTGTTTTTCAAGCTTGCTTGCTTTATTACTAGACTGTTAAACATGTCTGACACTGAGGAAACTCATTGTTCAATTTGTTTAGAAGCCATTGTGGAACCCCCTCTTAGAATGTGTCCCACTTGTACTGATATGTCTATAAATTGCAAACAGCATATTTTGACTTATAAAAGTTTGGCATTAGATGATTCTCGGACAGAAGGAAATCAGGTTTTGCCATCTAGTTCTCCCCAAGTGTCGCAACCAGTAACGCCCGCACAAGCGACGCCAAGTACTTCTAGTGCGTCTAATTCTTTCACCTTGCAAGATATGGCTTCAGTTATGAATACTACCCTCACAGAGGTTTTATCTAAGCTGCCTGGGTTGCAAGGGAAGCGCAGTAGCTCTGGGTTAAGAACAAATGCTGAGCCTTCTGATGCTTTAGTAGCCATATCCGATATTCCCTCACAATGTTCTGAAGTAGGGATGAGGGATTTGCTGTCTGAGGGAGAGATTTCTGATTCAGGAAAGTTGTTCTCTCAGACAGATTCAGATATGACGGCATTTAAATTTAAGCTAGAGCACCTCCGCTTATTGCTCAGGGAGGTTTTAGCTACTCTGGATGATTGTGACCCTATTGTAGTTCCAGAGAAATTGTGTAAAATGGATAAATATTTAGAGGTTCCTGTTTACACTGATGTGTTTCCGGTCCCTAAGAGGATTTCGGACATTGTTACTAAGGAGTGGGATAAACCAGGTATTCCGTTCTCTCCCCCTCCTGTTTTTAAGAAAATGTTTCCCATTTCTGACACCATAAAGGACTCATGGCAGACGGTCCCTAAGGTGGAGGGAGCTATTTATACCCTGGCTAAGCGTACAACTATACCTATTGAAGACAGTTGTGCTTTCATTGATCCTATGGATAAAAAAATTAGAGGGTCTCCTAAAGAAAATTTTTGTTCATCAAGGTTTTCTTCTTCAACCTATAGCATGCATTGTTCCTGTAACCACTGCATCTGCCTTTTGGTTTGAGGATCTAGAAGAGGCTCTTCAGATGGAGTCCCCACTAGATGATATTTTGGACAGAATTAAGGCTCTTAAGTTGGTTAATTCTTTTATTACAGACTCCGCTTTTCATCTTGCTAAATTAGCAGCTAAGAATTCAGGTTTTGCCATTTCTCCAACATAGGTGTGTCCGGTCCACGGCGTCATCCTTACTTGTGGGATATTCTCTTCCCCAACAGGAAATGGCAAAGAGCCCAGCAAAGCTGGTCACATGATCCCTCCTAGGCTCCGCCTTCCCCAGTCATTCTCTTTGCCGTTGTACAGGCAACATCTCCACGGAGATGGCTTAGAGTTTTTTAGTGTTTAACTGTAGTTTTTATTATTCAATCAAGAGTTTGTTATTTTAAAATAGTGCTGGTATGTACTATTTACTCTGAAACAGAAAAGAGAAGAAGATTTCTGTTTGTAAGAGGAAAATGATTTTAGCAACCGTTACTAAAATCGATGGCTGTTTCCACACAGGACTGTTGAGAGGAATTAACTTCAGTTGGGGGAACAGTGAGCAGACTTTTGCTGCTTGAGGTATGACACATTCTAACAAGACGATGTAATGCTGGAAGCTGTCATTTTCCCTATGGGATCCGGTAAGCCATTTTTATTACAGACAGAAAAAAAGGGCTTCACAAGGGCTTTTTAAGACTGTAGACATTTTCTGGGCTAAATCGATTTATATATAAACATATTTTATACTCCATAGCCTTGAGGAATTATTTTAATCTTGGGAATTTTGTAAAATAACCGGCAGGCACTGTATTGGACACCTTATTCTCTAGGGGCTTTCCCTAATCATAGGCAGAGTCTCATTTTCGCGCCTGTATTGCGCACTTGTTTTTGAGAAGCATGACATGCAGATGCATGTGTGAGGAGCTCTGATACATAGAAAAGACTTTCTGAAGGCGTCATTTGGTATCGTATTCCCCTTTGGGCTTGGTTGGGTCTCAGCAAAGCAGATACCAGGGACTGTAAAGGGGTTAAATATAAAAACGGCTCCGGTTCCGTTATTTTAAGGGTTAAAGCTTCCAAATTTGGTGTGCAATACTTTTAAGGCTTTAAGACACTGTGGTGAAATTTTGGTGAATTTTGAACAATTCCTTCATACTTTTTCGCAATTGCAGTAATAAAGTGTGTTCAGTTTAAAATTTAAAGTGACAGTAACGGTTTTATTTTAAAACGTTTTTTGTACTTTGTTATCAAGTTTATGCCTGTTTAACATGTCTGAACTACCAGATAGACTGTGTTCTGAATGTGGGGAAGCCAAGGTTCCTTCTCATTTAAATAGATGTGATTTATGTGACACAAAATTTAGAGAAAATGATGCCCAAGATGATTCCTCAAGTGAGGGGAGTAAGCATGGTACTGCATCATCCCCTCCTTCGTCTACACCAGTCTTGCCCACACAGGAGGCCCCTAGTACATCTAGCGCGCCAATACTCCTTACTATGCAACAATTAACGGCTGTAATGGATAATTCTATCAAAAACATTTTAGCCAAAATGCCCACTTATCAGCGAAAGCGCGACTGCTCTGTTTTAGAAAATACTGAAGAGCATGAGGACGCTGATGATATTGGTTCTGAAGGGCCCCTACACCAGTCTGAGGGGGCCAGGGAGGTTTTGTCTGAGGGAGAAATTTCAGATTCAGGGAAAATTTCTCAACAAGCTGAACCTGATGTGATTACATTTAAATTTAAGTTGGAACATCTCCGCGCTCTGCTTAAGGAGGTGTTATCCACTCTGGATGATTGTGAGAATTTGGTAATTCCAGAGAAACTATGTAAAATGGACAAGTTCCTAGAGGTCCCGGGGCCCCCCGAAGCTTTTCCTATACCCAAGCGGGTGGCAGACATTGTAAATAAAGAATGGGAAAGGCCCGGTATACCTTTCGTCCCTCCCCCCATATTTAAAAAATTGTTTCCTATGGTCGACCCCAGAAAGGACTTATGGCAGACAGTCCCCAAGGTCGAGGGGGCGGTTTCTACTCTAAACAAATGCACCACTATACCCATAGAAGATAGTTGTGCTTTCAAAGATCCTATGGATAAAAAATTAGAAGGTTTGCTTAAAAAGATGTTTGTTCAGCAAGGTTACCTTCTACAACCAATTTCATGCATTGTTCCTGTCACTACAGCCGCGTGTTTCTGGTTCGATGAGCTAGAAAAGGCGATCAATAATAATTCTTCTTCTTATGAGGAGATTATGGACAGAATTCGTGCTCTCAAATTGGCTAATTCTTTCACCCTAGACGCCACTTTGCAATTGGCTAGGTTAGCGGCGAAAAATTCTGGGTTTGCTATTGTGGCGCGCAGAGCGCTTTGGTTAAAATCTTGGTCAGCGGATGCGTCTTCCAAGAACAAATTGCTTAACATTCCTTTCAAGGGGAAAACGCTGTTTGGCCCTGACTTGAAAGAGATTATCTCTGATATCACTGGGGGCAAGGGCCACGCCCTTCCTCAGGATAGGTCTTTCAAGGCCAAAAATAAACCTAATTTTCGTCCCTTTCGCAGAAACGGACCAGCCCCAAGTGCTACGTCCTCTAAGCAGGAGGGTAATACTTCTCAAGCCAAGCCAGCCTGGATACCAATGCAAGGCTGGAACAAGGGAAAGCAGGCCAAGAAACCTGCCACTGCTACCAAGACAGCATGAGATGTTGGCCCCCGATCCGGGACCGGATCTGGTGGGGGCAGACTCTCTCTCTTCGCTCAGGCTTGGGCAAGAGATGTTCTGGATCCTTGGGCGCTAGAAATAGTCTCCCAAGGTTATCTTCTGGAATTCAAGGGGCTTCCCCCAAGGGGGAGGTTCCACAGGTCTCAATTGTCTTCAGACCACATAAAAAAACAGGCATTCTTGCATTGTGTAGAAGACCTGTTAAAAATGGAAGTGATTCATCCTGTTCCATTAGGAGAACAAGGGATGGGGTTCTACTCCAATCTGTTCGTAGTTCCCAAAAAAGAGGGAACGTTCAGACCAATCTTAGATCTCAAGATCCTAAACAAGTTTCTCAAGGTTCCATCGTTCAAAATGGAAACCATTCGAACAATTCTTCCTTCCATCCAGGAAGGTCAATTCATGACCACGGTGGATTTAAAGGATGCGTATCTACATATTCCTATCCACAAGGAACATCATCGGTTCCTAAGGTTCGCATTCCTGGACAAGCATTACCAGTTTGTGGCACTTCCGTTCGGATTAGCCACTGCTCCAAGGATTTTCACAAAGGTACTAGGGTCCCTTCTAGCTGTGCTAAGACCAAGGGGCATTGCAGTAGTACCTTACTTGGACGACATTCTGATTCAAGCGTCGTCCCTTCCTCAAGCAAAGGCTCACACGGACATTGTCCTGGCCTTTCTCAGATCTCACGGATGGAAAGTGAACGTAGAAAAGAGTTCTCTATCTCCGTCAACAAGGGTTCCCTTCTTGGGAACAATAATAGACTCCTTAGAAATGAGGATTTTTCTGACAGAGGCCAGAAAAACAAAACTTCTAAGCTCTTGTCAAATACTTCATTCTGTTCCTCTTCCTTCCATAGCGCAGTGCATGGAAGTAATAGGTTTGATGGTAGCGGCAATGGACATAGTTCCTTTTGCGCGCATTCATCTAAGACCATTACAACTGTGCATGCTCAGTCAGTGGAATGGGGACTATACAGACTTGTCTCCGACGATACAAGTAAATCAGAGGACCAGAGATTCACTCCGTTGGTGGCTGTCCCTGGACAACCTGTCACAGGGGATGAGCTTCCGCAGACCAGAGTGGGTCATTGTCACGACCGACGCCAGTCTGGTGGGCTGGGGCGCGGTCTGGGGACCCCTGAAAACTCAGGGTCTTTGGTCTCGGGAAGAATCTCTTCTACCGATAAATATTCTGGAACTGAGAGCGATATTCAATGCTCTCAAGGCTTGGCCTCAGCTAGCAAAGGCCAAGTTCATACGGTTTCAATCAGACAACATGACAACTGTTGCGTACATCAACCATCAGGGGGGAACAAGGAGTTCCCTGGCGATGGAAGAAGTGACCAAAATCATTCAATGGGCGGAGACTCACTCCTGCCACTTGTCTGCAATCCACATCCCAGGAGTGGAAAATTGGGAAGCGGATTTTCTGAGTCGTCAGACATTTCATCCGGGGGAGTGGGAACTCCATCCGGAAATCTTTGCCCAAATTACTCAACTGTGGGGCATTCCAGACTTGGATCTGATGGCCTCTCGTCAGAACTTCAAGGTTCCTTGCTACGGGTCCAGATCCAGGGATCCCAAGGCGACTCTAGTAGATGCACTAGTAGCACCTTGGACCTTCAAACTAGCTTATGTATTCCCGCCGTTTCCTCTCATCCCCAGGCTGGTAGCCAGGATCAATCAGGAGAGGGCATCAGTGATCTTGATAGCTCCTGCGTGGCCACGCAGGACTTGGTATGCAGACCTGGTGAATATGTCATCGGCTCCACCATGGAAGCTACCTTTGAGACGAGACCTTCTTGTTCAAGGTCCGTTCGAACATCCGAATCTGGTCTCACTCCAACTGACTGCTTGGAGATTGAACGCTTGATCTTATCAAAGCGAGGATTCTCAGATTCTGTCATTGATACTCTTGTTCAGGCCAGAAAGCCTGTAACTAGAAAAATTTACCACAAAATATGGAAAAAATATATCTGTTGGTGTGAATCTAAAGGATTCCCTTGGGACAAGGTAAAAATTCCTAAGATTCTATCCTTTCTTCAAGAAGGTTTGGAGAAAGGATTATCTGCAAGTTCCTTAAAGGGACAGATTTCTGCCTTGTCTGTGTTACTTCACAAAAAGCTGGCAGCTGTGCCAGATGTTCAAGCCTTTGTTCAGGCTCTGGTTAGAATCAAGCCTGTTTACAAACCTTTGACTCCTCCTTGGAGTCTCAATTTAGTTCTTTCAGTTCTTCAGGGGGTTCCGTTTGAACCCTTACATTCCGTTGATATTAAGTTATTATCTTGGAAAGTTTTGTTTTTGGTTGCAATTTCTTCTGCTAGAGGAGTTTCAGAATTATCTGCTCTGCAGTGTTCTCCTCCTTATCTGGTGTTCCATGCAGATAAGGTTGTTTTACGTACTAAACCTGGTTTTCTTCCGAAAGTTGTTTCTAACAAAAACATTAACCAGGAGATAGTCGTGCCTTCTTTGTGTCCGAATCCAGTTTCAAAGAAGGAACGTTTGTTGCACAATTTGGATGTTGTTCGTGCTCTAAAATTCTATTTAGATGCTACAAAGGATTTTAGACAAACATCTTCCTTGTTTGTTGTTTATTCAGGTAAAAGGAGAGGTCAAAAAGCAACTTCTACCTCTCTCTCTTTTTGGATTAAAAGCATCATCAGATTGGCTTACGAGACTGCCGGACGGCAGCCTCCTGACAGAATCACAGCTCATTCCACTAGGGCTGTGGCTTCCACATGGGCCTTCAAGAACGAGGCTTCTGTTGATCAGATATGTAAGGCAGCGACTTGGTCTTCACTGCACACTTTTACTAAATTTTACAAGTTTGATACTTTTGCTTCTTCTGAGGCTATTTTTGGGAGAAAGGTTTTGCAAGCCGTGGTGCCTTCCATCTAGGTGACCTGATTTGCTCCCTCCCTTCATCCGTGTCCTAAAGCTTTGGTATTGGTTCCCACAAGTAAGGATGACGCCGTGGACCGGACACACCTATGTTGGAGAAAACAGAATTTATGTTTACCTGATAAATGACTTTCTCCAACGGTGTGTCCGGTCCACGGCCCGCCCTGGTTTTTTAATCAGGTCTGATAATTTATGTTCTTTAACTACAGTCACCACGGTATCATATGGTTTCTCCTATGCAAATATTCCTCCTTTACGTCGGTCGAATGACTGGGGAAGGCGGAGCCTAGGAGGGATCATGTGACCAGCTTTGCTGGGCTCTTTGCCATTTCCTGTTGGGGAAGAGAATATCCCACAAGTAAGGATGACGCCGTGGACCGGACACACCGTTGGAGAAAGTAATTTATCAGGTAAACATAAATTCTGTTTTTAGTGCGTAGAGCGTTATGGCTTAAGTCCTGGTCATCTAAATCTAAGCTTTTGTCCATCCCTTTCAAAGGTAAGACCCTATTCGGCTTGCATTTAAAGAGATAATTTCAGACATTACTGGAGGGAAGGGTCATACCCTCCCTCAGGATAAGTCAAATAAGACAAGGACCAAACAAAATAATTTTCGTTCCTTTCGAAACTTCAAGAGTGGTCCCTCTACCTCTTCCCCTGCTGCAAAGCAAGAGGGGAACTTTGCTCAATCCAAGCCAACCTGGAGACCTAATCAGGCTTGGAACAAGGGTAAACAGGCCAAAAAGCCTGCTGCTGCCACTAAGTCAGCATGAAGGGGTAGTCCCCAATCCGGGACCGGATTTAGTAGGGGGCAGACTCTCCCTCTTTGCTCAGGCCTGGGCAAGAGACGTTCAGGATTTCTGGGCAGTAGAAATTGTAACCCAGGGATACCTTCTAGATTTCTAGGATTCCCTTCCAAGGGGGAGGTTCCATCTTTCTCAATTGTCTGTAAACCCGACAAAAAGATAGGCGTTCTTACGCTGTGTAGAAGACCTTTTTACCATGGGAGTGATCTGCCCAGTTCCAAAAGCAGAACAGGGGCAGGGGTTCTACTCCAATCTGTTTATAGTTCCCAAAAAGGAGGGAACCTTCAGACCAATTCTGGATCTCAAGATCCTAAACCAATTCCTAAGAGTTCCATCTTTCAAGATGGAGACCATTCGGACTATCTTACCATTGATCCAGGAGGGTCAATTTATGACCACCGTGGACTTAAAGGATGCGTATCTGCACATTCCTATCCACAAAGATCAGCACCAGTTCCTCAGGTTCGCCTTTCTGGACAAGCATTATCAGTTTGTGGCTCTTCATTTCGGGTTGGCCACGGCGCCGTGAATCTTCACCAAGGTGCTAGGGTCCCTTCTGGCGGTTCTAAGGTCACGGGGCATAGCAGTGGCACCTTATCTAGACGACATTCTAATTCAAGCGTCGTCCTTCCAACTAGCCAAGTCTCACACGGACTTAGTGTTGGCCTTTCTAAGGTCTCACGGGTGGAAAGTGAACGTAAAAAAGAGTTCTCTTTCCCCCCTCATAAGAGTTTCATTTCTAGGGACTCTGATAGACTCTGTGGACATGAAAATATTTCTGACGGAGGTCAGGAAATCAAAGATTTTGTCCACCTGCCAAGCTCTTCATTCCATTCCTCGGCCGTCAGTGGCTCAGTGTATGGAAGTAATCGGACTAATGGTAGCGGCAATGGACATAGTTCCGTTTGCTCGCTTGCATCTCAGACCACTGCAACTATGCATGCTCAATCAGTGGAATGGGGATTATGTAGATTTATCTCCTCAGATAAATCTGGATCAAGAGACCAGAGACTCTCTTCTTTGGTGGTTGTCACAGGATCATATGTCCCATGGAATGTGTTTCCGCATGCCAGAATGGGTTATAGTGACGACAGACGCCAGTCTTCTGGGCTGGGGTGCAGTCTGGAATTCCCTGAAAGCTCAGGGTTTGTGGACTCGGGAGGAGGCTCTCCTACCGATAAATATCCTGGAATTAAGAGTGATATTCAATGCTCTCCAGGCATGGCCTCAGCTGGCTTCGGCCAGATTCATCAGGTTTCAGTCGGACAACATCATGACTGAGGCTTATATCAATCATCAGGGCGGAACAAAGAGTTCTTTAGCGATGATAGAGATTTCAAGGATAATCCAATGGGCAGAGGCTCACTCTTGCCATCTGTCAGCGATCTATATCCCAGGTGTAGAGAATTGGGAGGCAGATTTTCTAAGTCGTCAGGCTTTTCATCCGGGGGAGTGGGAACTCCATCCGGAGGTGTTTGCTCAGCTGGTTCGGCTATGGGGCACACCAGAGTTGGATCTGATGGCGTCTCGTCAGAACGCCAAACTTTCTCGTTACGGCTCCAGGTCAAGGGATCCTCAGGCTATACTGATAGATGCTCTAGCAGTACCCTGGTCGTTCAACCTGGCTTATGTGTTTCCACCTTTCCCTCTCCTTCCACGTCTGATTGCCAGAATCAAACAGGAGAGAGCATCAGTGATTTCGATAGCGCCTGCGTGGCCACGCAGGACTTGGTATGCAGACCTGGTGGACGTCATCCCTTCCACCATGGTCTCTGCCATTGAGACAGGACCTTCTGATTCAAGGTCAATTCAAGCATCCAAATCTAATTTCTCTGCAACTGACTGCTTGGAGATTGAACGCTTGATTCTATCAAAGTGGGGTTTCTCGGAGTCAGTCATAAATACCTTGATTCAGGCTCGAAAGCCTGTTACCAGGAAAATTTATCATAAGATATGGCGTAAATATCTTTTTTGGTGCGAATCTAAAGGCTTCTCCTGGAGTAAAATCAGGATTCCTAGGATTTTGTCTTTTCTCCAAGAGGGATTGGAGAAAGGATTATCAGCTAGTTCCCTAAAGGGACAGATATCTGCTCTGTCTATTTTGTTGCCCAAGCGTCTGGCAGATGTTCCAGACGTTTGGGCTTTTTGTCAGGCTTTAGTTAGAATTAAGCCTGTGTTTAAACCTATTGCTCCGCCATGGAGTCTAAATTTAGTTCTTAGAGTTCTTCAGGGGGTTCAGTTTGAACCCATGCATTCCATAGATATTAAGCTTTTATCTTGGAAAGTTTTATTCCTAGTTGCTATCTCTTCAGCTCGAAGAGTTTCTGAACTATCTGCATTACAATGTGACTCTCCTTATCTTGTGTTCCATGCTGATAAGGTGGTTTTGCGTACCAAGCCTGGGTTCCTACCTAAGGTTGTTACTAACAGGAATATCAATCAAGAAATTGTTGTTCTTTCTCTGTGTCCTAATCCTTGTAAGAAGGAACGTCTGTTGCACAACTTGGACATGGTTCGTGCTTTGAAATTTTATTTGCAGGCAACCAAAGATTTTCGTCAAACATCTTCTTTGTTTGCTGTCTATTCTGGAAAGCGTAGGGGTCAAAAGGCTACGGCGACTTCTCTTTCCTTTTGGCTGAAAAGCATCATCCGTTTGGCTTATGAGACTGCTGGACAGCAGCCCCCTGAAAGGATTACAGCTCATTCTACTAGAGCGGTAGCTTCCACATGGGCTTTTAAAAATGATGCTTCTGCTGAACAGATTTGTAAGGCTGCGACTTGGTCGTTGCTTCATACCTTTTCAAAATTTTATAAATTTGATACTTTTGCTTCTTCGGAGGCTATTTTTGGGAGAAAGGTTTTGCAAGCAGTGGTGCCTTCCGTTTAGGTTCCTGTCTTGTCATTCCCTTCATCCGTGTCCTAAAGCTTTGGTATTGGTATCCCACAAGTTAGGATGAATCCGTGGACTCGGTACATCATGCAAAAGAAAACACAATTTATGCTTACCTGATAAATTTCTTTCTTTTGCAATTAACCTAGTCCACGGCCCGCCCTGTCTATTCAAGACAGATAGTATTTTTATTTTATTTTTTTATTTATTAATTTTTATTATCATTATTTAGCAGCATGGTACAAAAGGATGTCATTGTTGATACAAAAGTTTAAACAGAAACAAAAGAGGGAGAAACCATCAGTCTCCAAAAGAAAGGAGAACGAACTCCCATATAGTAAAATGAAATAGTAGAGCTAGACTGTTCGTGATAAGTCCATTTGAAAACAGTAGCCCCACTCCATATAAATGCATGGTGATTGACAATGACACCAATGTACAAAACATAACTCAAACAACAACAAAACTATGCCGAAATTTCTTAATTTAAGATCACTTTGTATATATTCTACACATCTAGTGGTATCCCTCGACTTTGTATTTAACTATCAACCTTTGAGAGAAGTGCTAAGCTAAAGAGGTCATTATTAGAGTATCAGGCAGGGGTGGGACCACGTCAGCCATACCTCTCTAAGATAACACTAGGCCTGTCATTCCTCCTAGGTCACTCCTGTAACTTGTGTAAAGCTCCCCCCTTCTATCCTCAGATCATTTTGGATTTCATCCCAGATGACTTTTAAATCATGGAAGAATTCTAACCTATTCGATTTAAAGAAACCGTATTCTTCCATTCTCAAGGTATCTGTCATGTGAGAGTGCCAGTCCTTTAGGGTCGGGCAGATTTGAGATTTCCAGAGCCTAGCGACTAAGGACCTAGCAGAATTCAATGCCAACTGAATTAGTTGTGTTCTTAATTTACATTTACATTTAGGTAACAGATTCAGTAGGGCCGTTGTTGGGTCTAGCTGATAGGAATCCCCCCGCCCCATTATGACTTGTAGGATATTCTGTATGCCCTGCCAAAAAGGTGACAATTTAGGACATGCGTACCATATGTGTGTCATCGTCCCCCTTTCCCCACAACCCCTCCAACAAAGGTCTGACGAGGCAGGGAAAATGCATTTAAGTCTGGTAGGTGTCAAGTACCACCTAGTCAGGAGTTTGTAATTTGTCTCTAAAAATCTAGCTGAGGATGAAGATTTTCTTGTATTATTAAAAATTTTAACCCACTCTGCTTCTGTGATAGTCTTATTCAATTCCCTATGCCAGCTTTCTATATAATCAGGAAGTTTCGAGCTCTGTGCATTAACTAGGAGTCTCTTAGCCCATGATAAGGTGTGATGTGCTGAACTTGTCATAGCGCATGTCTGTTCAAAGGGTGTGAGATTTCTTGTAAGTGACTGTTTGAGAGGGTGGGTATGGAGAAAATGGTGAACTTGGTTATATTTTAGCCACCTAACAAAAACTCCACCTAGGATGTCTGTAAGGTCTAACCTGTTTTTGAGTTTGCCCTCACTGAGTAAATTAAATAGGGGAACCGTGTAACCCATCTCCCAATTATTCAGGTTATTCCTGTCAAACATTACCCCCCCTAATAGCTCAGCATTCGGGGAAATTGGGGACATGGGTGATCTGAGTGTTGATATTCCTGGGAATCTCTTTATCAAAGTGTCCCATAATTCGAACACATGGTGTAAAAGTGGGTATGCCTTCAACCATGGGGGTCGATTCTGCCCTGCTATCCAACATAAAGCTCCCGGAGAGGGGGAGTGAAGTATATGTGAATCTATTGGAATCCAAGCCTTAGAGTCCCTATTTCTGTGCCACTCTATGATTTTCTGTAAGCCCGTGGCATGATAATAGGTTTCTATCTTAGGCAGACCCAACCCTCCCTCTCTGGCTGACCTGTACATAGTTGCCTTCTTAACTCTGGGTTTTATGCTACCCCAAACGAAGGAATCTAAAACATGTTGTATCTGAGTAAGGAGGCCCTGTGGTAGGGTGATAGGGACAGCTTGAATCGCGTACAGCAATCTAGGGAGTACATTCATTTTCAAAATTTGGAGTCTACCCCACCATGAAAAGGGACGGTCCTTCTAAGTCTTTAAATCTGTCGATATAGTATTAAGTAGATTAGTGAAGTTAAGCTCCAGGAGGGCTTTCATGTTTGGAGCAAGATACATCCCCAAATATTTGATCGCTTGTGGTTGGTGTTTAAGAGTGCAGGACTGTAACAGGGTCTGAAATTCTTGAGGTGGGAGGGAGATATTTAAGATTTCTGACTTTTGTTCATTAATCCTGAAATTGGAAAAGTCACCAAATTGTTTGAGAACTTTCAGGACCTCAGGGACAGATGTCTGGGGTGATGATAACGTGAACAGGACATCGTCTGCATATAGCTAGAGTTTACAATCTAAAGGGCCTACTTTAATGCCGGAAACCAGCAGATTATTTCTTATTTTCTGTGCTAAGACTTCCATGCTGATTATGAATAAGTTAGGGGAAAGCGGACAACCCTGCCTTGTGCCATTGTGGATAATGAAGGGATCGGACATCATATTATTTACTCTAACCTTTGCTGATGGTGCATGATAAAGGCTCTGAATTCTACGAAGCATACCCTCCCCCAGACCCACCTCCCTAAGTGTAGCAAATAAAAAATCCCAGTTTAGGCGATCAAACGCTTTCTCAGCGTCTGTGGAAATAACCACCATATCCGTGTTTGTATGTTTAGCGTGATCTATTAATTGAAGTGATCTGATGGTGTTATCCCTGGCCTCTCGACCAGGCTCAAAGCCAGCCTGATCAGAGTGGATAATCTGTGGGAGTATTCGGTTCAACCTATTAGCCAGTATTTTTGTAAAGATTTTTAAATCAGTGTTCAATAAAGAGATGGGCCTGTAATTACCGGGATGCGTGGGGGGTTTACCTGGTTTGGGAATAACTGAAATCTGGGCTTCTAAGTATTCCGGGGGGAGATGTCCTTCCTTATCTATATACCTATATAAATCTAATAGATGTGGCGCTAAGATATCCTTATATGTTTTGTAATATTTGTTTGAAAACCCGTCTGGTCCAGGACTTTTATGTGATGGAAGGTCATTAATAACTTTCAGTATTTCATGTAGTTTGATCGGTTCATCTAAGCTCTCTTTGTCCTCTCTTTGAATATTACTCAAATCTGCACTTTGAATATAAGTGTCTAAAAATTCTGCTTGCGTTACCCGCTCATTACAGGGGAGATTGTAAAGATTCCCATAGTAGGTCATGAATGATTTAGCTATCAGATTTGAGTCCGACGTTTCCGTGCCGTCGTCTGCTGTTATATTGAGAATGTAGTTGTGTAATGTTTTGCGCTTTAAGGCCCTAGCGAGCAAGGTACCAGATTTGTTACCTCCATGGAAGTATATCTTCCTAAGATATAAAGCCTTTACGCATGCCTCCTTATGTAAGTAGTTTTTTAGCTGGGATCGTGATGTATCTAGCGCCTGCAAAAGATCCTGTCTCTGGGGATTACTTTTATGTGAATTTTCGTCAGTTTGTACTTTCTGTAGTAGTGTTTTGTATTGTGCTAGCGAAGAACGCTTTTTAATAGCTTTCTGTTTCAGCAACGACCCCCTGAGAACAGCCTTATGTGCGAACCAAGTCATTGGAGTGTACGTCGTGGAATTGCAGTTTAGCTGAAAGTACTTTGTCAAAGCTTGCTGGGTTTGTTGTACGACTAGTGGGTCATGTAGCATAGCCTCATCCAGTCTCCAGTGAAACGGGTGTATTGGTACCGAGGGCCAGGTCAGAGTCAACGATATTGAGGAGTGGTCAGACCATGTTATTGGAGAAATATCAGCGTCTGTAACTAATGGCATATTACTATGGTTAATAAACCAATAGTCTATGCATGAGTATGATTTGGCTGGATTAGAATAAAATGAATAGTTGCGTGCGGTGGGGTGACTTGTGCGCCAGGTGTCCAAAAGGGTGAGGCCCCTTAATGTGTTAAGAATTAGATTTCTAGTTTTAGACGTAGTGATACTGCGGCCTTGTGAACAATCTAAAGTCGGGAACAATGCTACATTTAGATCTCCCCCTAACAGGAGTGTGCCTTTTTGGATCTCTAGGAGTTTGTTACTGACTGTCGTCAAAAAGTGAGCTTGTCCTGTGTTGGGTGCGTATACGTTAGCCAGGGTAATTGGTCTATCAAACAACATACCCACTAGTATTATATAGCGACCTTCCCTATCCACCAATTTCTCCAACAGCTGGAAGTGTGTATTTTTATTGAATAATATTCCCACCCCATTCTTTTTCTCTGTGTTAGAGTGAAGGTACGAAGTGGGGAAGTCTCTAGATTTGAATGTAGGTTCTTTGTTGGTGACAAAATGGGTTTCTTGAACAAAAATAATGTTAGCTTTTTCTTTTCTCCCCCAATTAAGCGCTATGGATCTTTTAGTTGGGGAATTTAAGCCCTTACAGTTTTGAGAGATTAGTTTAATTTCCTTAATTTGTGTACCTACGTCGGTGTTGTGGGATAAAGCTCATTACCTTACGTCGGAGGAGTTGCCCAGTCATGTAGTGTCTATACTCAGCCATCACAGTGTCAAAGAAAATGGCACCATTGAAGTGTTGGTCCGGCCCACCCCTGCCTGTGGTTAGATAGTGGATGGAAGTAACTCTCTTATACGTGTATACAAAAACATCTCTTAGTCCTGGATCAGAAGTAAGCAATACAAAAGTATCATTATTTCGGCATAAACAACAAAACAATAAACAATTCAACCAAACAAGAAACCTGAAAACAAAAAACATTTCATAACAAAAATTCCCTGTAAAACCTTCCCAAGTAATATTGGGGTTCATAGGGGAATTAGTTCAACCGAACGAGGTTGAAAGGCACCTGTGAAGGAGAGAAACAGTGTTAAAGAGGAGAAAAGGGGAGAGAGAAGACCATAGCATAAACAATCTATCTCAGGAGCAAATGAAACATAGCACCAAAGTAAGACCATGATAATAATCATGCTTAAGGCTAATCTCAGGAATGTCTCAAGTATCTATCGGCCGGCCAGGCCTTCACTGCCAAAGGAACTGTATAGATAGTCTAAAGATCCCTCAACTCGGGTCTAGATCTGCTGGCCCTTTCCGATGTTTTGATGCGTCATCTCTAGATCTTTTCTTTGCCGCTTTCGTCCATTGAGGTTTTGGCGCTGCTGAATTTCTTTGTGAGTCAGAAATATCCGAAGGTTCCAATGAAGGGAGGGTAGGTTTTGGTATGCCCAGTGTTTGGCAAAAGTGGTCCAGATCTTCTAGTGTCCTGTATGTTGCAAGTTTGTTGTTCTTCAGTACTCTCAAACTGAAGGGGAATCCCCATCTGTAGGGTAGACCGTGATCTCTCAGATGAAGCGTGAGGAATCTTATTTCTTTGCGGTTTTGTAAGGTGATAGGGCTGAGGTCTGCGTAAAATTGAAGCGTGTCACCATCCAAAGTGAAGGATTGTTGTTTTCTTGTAGCATTTAATATTGCTTCTTTATCGGTGTATCTGTGAAACCTCAGGATTATATCCCTTGGAGGCTCTCCATCCCGTGGCTTGGGTCTTAAAGCTCTGTGCGCCCTGTCAATCGCTACATCAGGTAGCTGCTGATTATTCAATAGTTGTTTGAAGATGTTTTGTAGATGTGAGGGGAGAGTGTCGCTCGTGATTTTTTCAGAGACACCCCGAATGCGTAGATTTTGTCTCCTACCCCTGTTGTCGAGGTCTTCTAGCTTGGATTGGAGATATTCAATTTGTGATTCCTGGGTCTCCATTTTCCTGTTGATTAGGTCCATGTTGGATGTAGTCTCTTCCTCTAATTCTTCCAAATAGGCCACTCTGCCTCCCAGATCCGCAACTTCTTTCTTTATTTCTGTTAAACCCTCTTTCAGCATCTTGCTGACCTTTTGAAAAAAAGAGGAGAGGTCTTGCTCTTCTTGAGACATTTGTGAATTATCATCATCCTCCACAGTTGGAGAGTGTATAGCTTTAAAGAATGTGTTCATCTTTGAACTAGAAGTAGCATGTGGCTTTGTACCCTTGTCCACCCTGGGGACTCTCCTGGATGCCATAGTGTGAT